>NW_006267368.1:935554-977071 GCF_000300575.1 Agaricus bisporus var. bisporus H97 | reverse complement strand
ACACAATAAACAGCTGATTTCTGCAGGTAGCAACGCCTCACTAGCCATGTGGGTGAACGGTAGTTGTTTACCTCCGATTCCAATTTAGCTAGTGGGTCCATGATTGGCTGATTGGTCTGTTGATGCCTATCAACCGGAGTCTCGGGCTATCTCATCTGACTGACCCGAAGGTTCCTCCGTATGGTTGTAGCTTCTCAGGTGTGTTCCTAATGGGTCTAGGCATAAGGCACAGCGAAGCTTCCTTGATTATGAAGTCCCGACTATGTCCTTTGTCCTAGCTAGCACCGGTGTCACTTTATAACCTCTATTTGGATAGCGAATCCTCCTAGCTATGTGGCTATCTTTTCCCTACTGGTACAAGTTTCCCAGATAGGAGCCAAGGTTGGGTTTGTTACGTCTGAGATACTACACGGAGGTGATGTATGTCATGTAGCCGGGGTTATGAGATGTAGCTAGCTCACTAAATGAACTTATACGTTGTAGCTTAAGTGTTTTCAAGCGTGAAACAGCTTGGGCCGTAACACCGGGGCTTCATTTTCCTGTCCGCCGACATTTCTATCGCAGTATTCTTAACTAGAACTAGGTCACCTGAATTAAAGTGATAATTCTTTATCTTGTGTTTATTATCTTCTTGTAGCTTCATTACCCGTCGAACCTTCTTGTCTGTTAGCTTATGCCTCATAGCGTCTACATCAGGAAAAGGTAAAGTAACTTACATTTGACTTATGCAAACTTATAAAAATCATAAGTCAGTATAAGTTATTTTTGCATAAGGCATGTCACCATCTGAGGTTCTGACTTATGCAAATACTTATGTAAATCATAAGTACATAAGTCACAATATGGTCATAAGATTCAAAATTATCATAAGTCATGAAGATTTATCTTAAGTTGCATATGTAGGTACTTAAGACAGTAGGAAGTTATAAGTTAGTATAAATTCAATCATAAGGAACATGATAATGCATAAGGATAAAAGAATTATATTTGTATAGTCATATATAGTGCCAGAGTGGTGCACTGTGCTGCTGCTTCCTTTTTGTATTGAATTAATGTTTCAGTCATAGTAAAGTCTTAACAAATTATATTTCTTATTTATAAAGATTAATGAAGGACACGGAATAGTAGAAGAGAAAGATTTTTTTTTATGTATCAGTAGTATTTTTGCTAGTAGATTCGGTTTTTGCATTCTTGGTGGAATTGTTATCATCAGTTCTTTTCTTGGTAGATTTTCACATTTTCATCATCGGCTCTTCTCTTCAAAGACTTCTTGTTGTAAGTGAAACATGTTTTCAAAGGAGACAAAGAAGATGACAAAGGAACTAAATATAAAGATATGTCAATGATACAGTGGCTCAAAAAACTGTCACAATGTTTCAAGGTTTTGCACTATTTGTATTATAGCTCAATGAGTTTTATGAATATGATTATGTAATTAATATATTTGTATGCTCTTGCATGTGATCTTTAAAACGTATGTAAGATGACGTAATTTTGAGCAGTGAAAAGTGGTGAAATTAAATCAATGAAATAATCAATCATTGGGACAGTTTTTTGACCTTCTACTCAATTTTCAGAAATGATGATCTACAGCTACACAGAAAATGTTAAAATTCAAGGAAATATTTATAGATGTTACCTAACATTATATACACATATATGAGAGGTTAACACATTACTTTTACTTTACTTTAATATCATAATCTCTACTTTGGTTATTGAGAGCCTTTTTGCCATTTTCCAGGTTTCAAAAGACTATTTCATTGGTGAAAACCAGTCAAAAACATGTTTGTGTAATTCTAATGTCAAGAAATATGAGAAAAAACCTAATTGGAAAGAAGATTCCAATGCTAAAGCTATTATTATACTATAATATTTTTCTTTCCTTTTAAATCTTCAACTTTTCAAAGCCTTTCACTACTCTTCTACTCTAAATTATCATAGTAATATCTAGTAATTATAATATCCTAAACATGTACAAGCATCCAACTCACTCACAGTATATATACCATCCCATTGTCAGATAGTTTATTCCTTCATATTTTCTTACAAAAATCTCAGTCAACTTTCAACCTCTTTCTTTCAGATATGCACCCTTTATCTGGTCAAATTATAATTATCATTATCCAATCTGACTACCAACCCTTCCTACAGTCTGTCATTGTCTAGTTTCATGATATTTGGACAGGTTTTCATGTGCTTATTTGAAGTAAACAACTTACAAGTTGGTAGACTTTGGTGCAGTAATTGGTGAGGAGTAAATGAGATAGCTTCTATGATAATCGCAAATGATGAGATAGAACCATTGGTTGTATGAATAGTTTCTTGAAGAGTCCCACCAATTGTCATCACAGTGTTATGGCAAGGGATGGCTATATAAGCCCAGTGAGGTGTAGAAAGAAAAGTACAAGTGTTATGGTTTCAGTGTTAGGAGCACCAAAAGATCAATTTAAGATCCTGACAGTGGTCCTAATACTTATCTAGAAGCACACAAAGGTCCCTTAGAAGTAGGCACAATTAGGTGTTGGCAAAACAAGTGGTCTAACTACTAATCCTTCTATAGTTTAAGAACTGTACAAGATCAGAACGATAGAATACACTCTAACTAGACTTATCATGTAAAGATGTATTTTATCTTACAACACAATCTCCATCTCCAAGCCACCGGCCACACCCAAGTTTGGTACATTCAACCTTTGTCCTCTACAACTCCCTGCTGTCACAAAACTCACTTGGGTGTTCATCAATGATACCTTCATGCTGTTTGCACCTCAGTGTGCATTTCCTATCATTATGTACAAAGGAGATCTTGTAGAAGCCTGTGTCAACACTGCACCATCCTTTGATGGTTCAGCTCCAGCCCTTTAAGTTCAGCCTCATGTAAAAGAACTGCTGTTCTGTGGTGGTTATCACCGTGTCAATGCTGTGGCACAGGCAAGAACAGAGCTCAAAGAGAAGATGGCAGAGTGTCTCCAGCAGATTACCAAGGCTAGGAACAATGATCAAGAGAAGGCCGGAGATAGAGATAATGAAAAAGATGATGATGTGCCATGCCCGCATATCCAGCTTGATTATGACATGGCTCACTCTCGCTGAACACACTCAATACATGGGGTTGTATTGTGTACAACAAACATGAGCAATCAATCTCTGTTTGGAATCACTGTTAATATTTGTACAGAACACATTAACACTGCACCCCACATTGGGATATATCTATCCCAGAACAAAGAGGAAGTGAAGTTGAGAGCCAGATCAAATGAACTCATGAACCAAGAGCTTCTGTTGTTTTCGCAACCAATGGCAGTGCCTGATGCTGATTCATATCTCCATATCCTGTTCAATTGCCCTGGACCTGGTGCTATGCTTGCCACCATTCTCAGGCAATTCAAAATATGCAATGCTCTCGTCCAAATGTTCACATTTAACCCTATATACAGAATGAGCACTCCAATGGTACCTGAGTGGATCACAAAACATCTACTTAATATATATGGTGGGGTACATACTCTATTGTAATTCAGTGGATTGATGCTAATTATTCACTCAAGATGATGACTGAGGTCATCCATTACACAACTCCTATATTTGAATAATACACATGTATTATGGAAACATTACCGTAAATATAATTTACATAGTACATCTGCAATATGTAAAATATAACTAAACTTTATGCAAATAAAAGCCTTAAAATGGGCTTTATTGAATTTTAAATTTACATATGATTTACATAGTACATATGTATTATATAAATTATATTTACAGTGACGGACAAAACCGTTGCAATGTTTATAACACCTTCAAAGATACTATTATAGCATGTGACAAACTAACCGTGACATTACGTAATTGACATCGTTTGAAAGCCATGCGTCTTGGCTTTAATTCGATAGTAATATCATTATGTAATTCTAAATATTCGTCGAAATACTGGCAATTTACTAACAAAGATGCATTGCAACAGTTTTGTCCCTCTCATTCACCAAGTATAAAGTCACCTGACTTCGTTGACTGACTTGAAAAATCAGCACAGCCACATTCAACAAAGATGAAAAGTCAGCACAGCCACACTTTGAGTATATATACAGAGCATCTTTGGCATGATTCTTTACAATGAAGCCCCTCACTCCAAGTCAGCTCTCTCATATCCTTTATTTGCTTGATTCAGGAGCATCAGCTCATGAAATTTCTACTTCTACCAGCATACATCATTCCACTATATCCAGAATTAGATCCAAGCACCGTCCCAACCTTGCTACATCCTCAGGTGGTCGTCCTAGACTGCTTACATCTTCTGATACCCGCTACGCTGTTCGCTTAATCACCTCTCAAAAAGCTGACAACGCTTCTCAAGTCAAGAGACTACTTGCCAACAGCTTGCCCCACTCAATTTCTACAAAGACCATACGTAGAACTCTTTCCCGCGCTGGTATGAAGGCTGTAGTAAAGGTTAAACGTCCTTTGCTCAAGCCCAAACACCGCAAGGATCGCTTGGACTGGGCTTTAGCTCGTCAAAACTGGACAATAGAAGACTGGAAAAGGGTAGTATGGTCTGATGAAACAAAGATTAATCGTTTGGGGTCAGATGGAAGAAAATGGGTGTGGAAAAAGGATGGAGAAGGCTTGAGTGATAGACTGGTGTCTGGGACTTTGAAGTTTGGAGGAGGTTCTTTGATGATGTGGGGTTGTATGTTTTGGGAGGGATGTGGCTATGCATGCCAAATTGAAGGTAAAATGGATGCTGATCTATATGTTAGCATTTTGGAGGACAATCTGGAGGATAGTGTGGAGTATTATGGGAAAGAAAGGGAGGATTTCATATTTCAGCAGGACAATGACCCCAAGCACAAGTCTAAAAAGGCCCAGAACTGGTTCAAAGAGAACAACATTGATTTATTGCCATGGCCAGCACAGTCTCCAGACCTCAATCCAATTGAACATCTCTGGGACCACCTCAAAATCAAGCTTGAAGAGTATGAAGAAGCACCTAGGGGAATTGGAGAACTTTGGACAAGAGTGGATAAGGAGTGGAATGATATAAAGCCTGAGGTGTGTCAGAATTTGATAGAGAGTATGCCTAGAAGGGTAGAAGCTGTAATCAAGGCAAAGGGAGGCTATACTAAGTACTAAACATAGAGATTTGTACTTGGTGAATGAGAGGGACAAAACTGTTGCAATGCATCTTTGTTAGTAAATTGCCAGTATTTCGACGAATATTTGGAATTACATAATGGTATTACTATCGAATTAAAGCCACGAAGCATAGCTTTCAAACGATGTCAATTACGTAATGTCACGGTTAGTTTGTCACATGCTATAATAGTATCTTTGAAGGTGTTATAAACATTGCAACGGTTTTGTCCGTCACTGTACGGTAATGTTTGCATAATGTTTGCATAATACATGTGTACTATTCAAATATAAAGGTTGTGTTATGGGATGGACATACATCAGTAAAACATTTTGTCACTTGAGGTTACTTGAAATTACTTGAAACCATCTTGAAAAAGCTTCAAGTACTCATCAAGTAGACTTTTTTCTCAAGTAGGCTCAAGTCAGGGTCTAATCTTGAGAGCTATTTGCAGCCAGGTTTTCAAGTTTTCTCAAGTAGAGTGCTCAAGTATCTCAAGTTTGTCCAAGTATATTCAAGACAGGTAATGACACAACCTCTATATTTAAATAATACACATGTATTATGTAAACATTATGCAAATGTTACTGTAAATTTAATTTACATTGTACATATGTAATATGTAAAACACATTTGAACTTTATGCAAACAAAAGTCTTAAATTGAGCTTTATTGCATTTTTAATTTACATATGTTTTAAATAGTACACATGTATTATTAAAATAATATTTATGGTAATGTTTGCATAAAGTTTGCATAATACATGTGTACAATTCAAATATAAAGGTTGTGTGATTTAATATCATAACATGGCCATGTATACATCAAGTCTCATCAAGTGAACTCAAGAGGTCTTCAAGTATGTATCAAAATTCCTTCAGTGAAATTCAAGAGCTCTTCAATAAGAAGCTTAAGAGTGAATAAGTCAACAAAATATTTATATTAGCATAGTAAATATAATACATTGGATATAGTCTATACAAAGGGATAGGATAGGAGGATGGGAGAGGAAAGATGAGAGGAAAGATGTTCTACAAGTAGCAAATGAGCATAGAAACATGACAAGATAGGAAGTACTCACCAGAGACCAGAGAATCTCCAGAACCTCCCCCAAATCCTCCCAAAACTCTCCATAGAATTCCTCTTCATATCCCACTACATATTCACCATATCCTTCCTCAATTATCCCCACCCAAATACCCTAAAAAGGTGTCTTAAAAAGGCAAAAAAAGCATCCTAGTATATAGAGTTCACCAAGGGTAGGGGTGACCCTGGGGGTATAGGTAAGGGTGGGTGAGGGGTAAGGGTGAGGGTCATGACTCATGACCCTTCATCTGACCCTTCACTGACTCGAGGGTTACAGTAGCGAATAGATCAAAGTAATGTCTCAGATGATGCAAGATTCTGTAATAGCAATAAACGTGTTACATGTTCTAGGGCTTCACATACTACCTCTAAACATATTTACACTATGGCTAACTCAGCCATTGGTAGCCGTCCTTGACTGTTAGAACCTTGCCAGAATGTCACAGCGTCACGCTGTCACATCTGTCACATATTTTATTACATAATAATTTCCCTCTGCTGCTACAGTTCGACGGAGGCTAAACTATCGGCATACTGCTAAAATGGCGCAAGCTACAGATTTACCAATTGAACTCATCGATCTTATCTTATCTTTCTTACCTCCGAATCATGCGGAGCAAGTACAATGGCGGAGGAGGGCAGCGGCTATAGGAAGAGAGGCAAGGCCGGTAGGTTGGGACCTATCGGGGCATCAGTGTAGGGAGTGTGGGAGGATGACGTTAGCAATGTGGGACGCGGAGGAGGATAAAGCGTGGGTAATACAGAGGTGGTCAGCGTGGGGGTCTCGGTATTGGGAACTATCCGGGTTCTTCATACTATGTCCGTGTGATGCGTTGTTGGGTAACTACTTCGGACATCAATGGTTTGTGTGAGTAGATTACCGGTTTAGGAGTAGTTTGTACTTGTGGACACTTTTATGGTTTGTTTGGTGTTGTTGACGTTTTTATGATCAATTTACTTTTATTTACTTACTTCTTACTCCACTCTTCTTTTCTCATGTCAAATGTATAATTAGGTTACTTTCTCATACGTACTTCTTTTCCCATGTCAGTATATAAATAGTTACCTAGGGTAGCTGGTCTGTGTGCCGTAGTCTAGGTATATAAAGTAGGTAGAAACTTGTAGAAGACTCCGTCGAGTTCTCTTAGGTTCACGCCTAATACAACTTCTGTCACTCTACTCTTAGTTCTTAAGTTCAGGTGTGACCTGTGACATCTCAGTCACAGTCGCCCTAACATTGACGCGAACACCGAGAGAGTGCTCGTGTGCGCGAGAACGGAGATCCTCTCCACCATAAGGTGTCCCTCACTCGAAAAGAAGCTCTGCCACCTTCTGCAGCCGTAGCCCCAACGGTGAACTCTACAACTCGGAGAGAAACAAGTGGAGATATAAACATAGTAGAAGAGATTCAAGGGGAAGAAGCTTGAGATTCTAGCCAATCTGAAGATGACAACAATATACCAAGGCCAAGACCAAGCAGGACATCCAGTACGAAAACTATTAATCTACTCTCGGATGAGGATGTTGAGACTGAAGAAGACGAAACATTAATATGTGAGTGAGCCTGGAAAAATGACTAGTACTTACTCATGAGACCCCTAGCTCGCCTTTGTAACAAATGGACGGCTTCCATGTATGCCTTCTTTCATCCTGAGCCCAAAATTGAATGGCGAGGGGTGAAAGGAACTAATGAACGAAAGAAATACTTGAAGTTCAAATGTATCGCACCTCATTGTCGTTCCGCTGGCAGGCATGGGCCGTTTGTGTTTCGAGCACTTGAAGGAAGTGACTCCACTTCAACGAAGAACCTCCGGCACCACACAGAGGGTTGCTATGGCAAGGAGGTGTTGGCAGCTGCAGATCGTGTTGGGAGCATAGAGAAAAGAAGAGAAATAATAGCAGGCAGGAACAATGACCTGAGAGACAGTTCATTGGTTCTGGCTTTCGAAAAACAGGGGCCGGGCCGTCCAACCTACTCAACTCGACCTCCAACGAAAGCTGAAAGTAAGGCCTACCATGTTCGTTGGGCCACCGAAAGCAAGAGGCCATTTGAAATTGTCAATGATCCTGGTTATCAACGGAATATGAAGGAAGGAAGACCGGGCCATTATATACCTTCACCCTCAACCTTGCGGCGTGACTTGAAAAAAGTATTTGTGAGTGCGCGACATCAGGTTTCACAACTATTAAGGGTACGTAGTTAGTTGGATAAGGGTTAACAAAGGTGGATTGACTTACCTGTGTCGTTCTAGGCACATCCCGGCCGTCTACACTTTGGAACTGACTGCTGGACGTCTCCTAATCATTGTCCATTCATTGCTGTCACTGTTCACTATGAAAAAGACGGTAGTGGCATGACATGGCTCTTGGATATCGTAGAGATGGCTCGTAGCCACTCTGGAATAAATCTTGCGGAGACTTTCACCTCGATCCTGGCAGAATATGGCATAGAGAACAAGGTGAGTCTTCTTTGTTACAACATGGGGTGCCGAAATGGTGATTTACCTGAGGGTTATATGTTGGCGTGCATTTGCAATAACGCAACATCCAACGATGTGATGGTGGAGAGCTTCCACCAATTCATCCCTTCTGTCCCTCGTGGTCAGCTGAACCGAGTTCGTTGTTTCTGCCACGTCATCAACCTAGTCTTGCAAACAATACTAGCACTGTTCGACATACCTCAGAAGAAACATGAGGGTAATGGACATGAATATTCACATAAACATACAGCAACACAGATGGCTGAGAAACAACCATCCAAGAGGTCCAAGGGCTTGTTGGGAGTGGGCACACCAGTTGACGAGGGGGATGGACTTGATGATGCTGATGATGATGCAGCATCACTCTGGCAGTTGGCAGGTGAGATAGAGGTTGAAGAAGAACATACGAGGGGAGCAGAGAATGAGCAGGGGATCCTAGAAGATAATAGTTTGCAAGGTTGGATAGACGAATGGGAGACGTTGTCAGTGAACGAGTTGAAGAAAGTTGAACAAGGAGTCATGCCAGCGAGACGTATGCTGACCAAGGTAACGTTCTTCTGATTAGCACGCAGGGCATATTCTCACCGTCCTTTTCTACTTTGCGCATGACGTGGCCACTTTGCCTGTCTCTCTTCTCCGTTTCTCTTGTGTCTGTTTCCCCGTTTCTCTTTCCATGACCTTCACGCATGACGTGGCCACTTTGCCTGTCTCTCTTGTCCATTTCTTTCGTGTCCCTTTGGCTATCTCGGCGTTCATTTTCTACTTTGCACATGATGGGGCCACTTTGCCCGTTTCTCTTCTTGGTTTCTCTCATGTCCCTTTGGCCATTATTGGCCGTCATTTTTTTTACTTTGCGCATGACGTGGCCGCTTTGCCTGTCTCTCATGTCCCTTTCTACTTTGTGGATGATGTGGCCGTCTCTCACAGCCATCTCTCTTCACTATCTCTCTTCACTATCTCTCTTCACCGTCTCACATAACATAGCCGCTTTGCCCATCTCTCATCACCGTCTCTCATGGCCGTCTCTCTTCACTTTCTTTCTTGTGTCCCTCTCTCTCATACAGATCCGCAAGGTTGCATACAAGATCATCAACTTGCCAACGCTCCTCTTACCACAGTGGAACAAGGTATGCCGCCAATTTGGAGTTGAGGCTAAACTCCTGCCCAGGGATGTTCGAACTCAGTGGAACTCGACCTTCTATATGCTCGAGGCTGCCATTGCCTATCGTTCTGTTTACGACGCTCTCACTACTCACAAAGACAACGGCCTCCGGATGTACGAGCTCTCTGACGAGGAATGGGCTCTTGCTGAGCAAATTTGTGAAGTATTACAGGTACGTCTTAACCCATTGTTGACGTGCTTCCAGCTTATTCTTGTCTGAAGATCTTCTAAGAGGCAACCAAATTCTTTTCACGCAAGAACGAATCTCTTCTCTCCTCTGTTATTCCCACTATGGACGATATCGACGAGACCCTGGAAATGAGCATCAAGAATGAGAAATACTCACCGGCGCTGGTCCATGCCTTGACTTTAGGTAAACGAACACTGAACAAGTATTATAGCCAGACAGATGCCTCCGAATTATATCACATCGCTCTCAGTATGACTGTTTACTCTTCCTTACTCACTGAGCAACTCTCATCCATTCCCTAGTCCTCGATCCTCATTACAAGGTGGCTTACATGCGAGATGCACATTGGCCATCAATGTGGGTGGATACAGCCGAAGACTTGGTAAGGGATACTTTTGAGATGTACTACGCACCGGAACAAGACCCAATAAATGAGGTACGCAAAACACTATTATTTAATTGATTAATTAAACGCTCACTTCTGTTTTTCAGGATACGTTACATGCACAACCTTTATATTTGAATAGTACACATGTATTATGCAAACTTTATGCAAACATTACCGTAAATATTATTTCAATAATACACATGTACTATTTAAAACATATGTAAATTAAAAATTCAATAAAGCTCAATTTAAGACTTTTATTTGAATAAAGTTTGAATATGTAAAACATATTACATATGTACTATGTAAATTAAAATTACAGTAACATTTGCATAATGTTTAAATAATACATGTGTATTATTTAAATATAGAGGTTGTGATGTCCCCACTCGACAAACAAGTTCCCAACCAAAGAATCGGTTCGATCGCTTCAAGAATTACATGGCCGGCTCTGTTATGAATTTACCAACCTATAGGAGGGACGTCATCATGCTTACTCATTTCCATATCCCTGGATATACTCTTCTCCACCTACAGTATGCTTCTCACATCATTCATTCCCATGTCACTTTCTCTTTGACGTTACCTTGTTTGTCTTTCCCTTCTCATGATCATTCTTATTGTTCCCTTGATTGATCTTTCATGTTACCTGTTATATCTTTTCCTTCTCATGATCAATCTTCTATTCTCATGATTGATCATCTTCCTTCCTACAGTAGTTTATACTTTCCTTCTCACTGATTACTCATCTACCTCGGTCATGGTTACTCAGCCCGTTCTATAGATAGTTACCTCGGGTAGATAGTCTTAGTATAAGTAAGCGTAGATACTCTCTGTATTTCCCTACGCTTTACCAACTTGCTTTTCCCCCTTATTCGCCCTCAAGTCTTTGCCTTTGCTGCAACCTGAGCATTCGCTTTAAGGTCGTAACATTTGGTAAAGCGTCCCTAGCTCACCTTGCAACTAGTAAGTACCTTGGAAGGGTACTGTGCAGCTTACGCTTGCTGCAGAACCGAATTTTTTTTAGCCATACGGGCATCAGACGAGTTTTAGCCACACGGGCACCAGAGAAGTAGTGTATGAGCACAGAGAGAAACGACTACGACAGTCTAGACGAAGAACACTACAAACGAGTAGCCAGATCTACTAGGAGAAACCAGAACAGGAAGAACCAGAAGAAACGACAACCAGTTGACTTTAGGAGTTACAGAGACACTAGGAACCCCATCGACACAGAGTCAGAGAACGAGAACATCATCGACACAGACGATCAGAACACCCGAGACAACGACAACATGAGCAACGACGCCGCCGTAACCGTTAGTGCACAGACAGATGCACTCAAGTCGCTTATCCCGAACCCGAAGGATTTTGGGGGGAATAGAGAGCAGTTTGCAGAGTGGTGGATGAACATAACACTTTTCCTCAAGTACAACAAGGTCACGGACACCGACCAGAAAATCATCGCCACCATCGTACGATTGAAAGGACCTATCCCCAGTTATTTTGCCGAAGTTTGGACGGAGAAACTCGCCAGCAGCATCACATACACATGGGACAGTTTTGAAGAAGAAATCAAGACTTCATTTGGAAAAGGAAACGAGAAGGATTTAGCAGAAGAAAGGATCGAATCCCTCAAACAAGGAAACAGGAACACCATGGACTTCCTGGTCGAGTTTACAGCTCTCATGTTCAAATCCAAAATTGACGACCAACACGCCATATTCCTCCTTAAACATCACACCCGCCATGACATTATCAAGACAATTTTAGGATACCCAAGCAAAGACATTCCGGAATCGAGAGAAGACTGGAATAACGCAATTCTACAAGTTGGGTCAGGACTAGAGACGATGAAAAGGATTGATCAGAGGACCGAAACTGGAATCACTTACGGAGGAAGTGGACAACCGATGGAGATAGGATGGAAGAAATTCGAATGGGACAAGGATGGGAAACCCAAATGTCACAAATGCGGAAAGTTCGGACATATTGGAAAGGACTGCGAAGAAAAGAAGAAGAATTTCGAGAGAAGAAGAGCTTCAAGTGTTTCAGTTGTGGAAAATTTGGACACATTGCGAAGAATTGCCGAAGCAACAGGAGTGGAAGGATTAGAGCGATGAACGAGGATTCTGACGATGAAGACGACTCCAAGAAGGAGCAGGGTTTTTCCGATGGTTCCGAGTAGGCACAACCTCGCGAACCAATGTACCTAGACAAATGAACAATCGATACGTTGTCCCTCAAAAACGTCTAGGAGTGCAAGAACTGGAAGTAAAACCCCTCCTCACTACAACAAACGGAAAGAAACTCAAAGTCTCAGTCATGGTCGACTCGGGATGCACACACACATGTATTGACGAAGGATTAGTAAAGAAGAAGAAGATCCCGATGAAGAAATTGGAACAGCCGATCACATGCAGGAACTCAGACGGAACGATAGCAGGAAAGAAGGATATCACCAAATTCGCGAAGATAGATCTAAACATCAACGGTCATAACGAGCAACTGGACGCGGTCGTCACTCCATTACAGTCATCCGACCTCTTTCTAGGTCATGATTGGTTAACGAACCACAATCCCGAAATCAATTGGAAACAAGGAATGATCAAATTCAACCGGTGCCCCTCATCATGTTCTTTTCCCCATACCGACATCTCTTTCGAACCACGTATACGCCGATTACAGTCAAACGAAGACACTGAGGAAAAAGAACTGGATCCAACGAACCCTGAGGACTTACCAGCATACATGAAACCCTTTGCCCATCTTTTTAACAGAAAGAACTTCGACAAACTGCCTGAACGAACGGAATGGGATCACGAAATTAACTTCACGGAAAACGCACCAACGGAGATATCATCAAAGGTTTATAGCATGACACCACTGGAGAGAGAAGAACTGGACAAATTCTTGGATGAAAATCTAGCTACCAATCGAATCCGACCATCGAAATCACCCTATGCAGCACCATGTTTTTTCGTTCCCAAAAAAGACGGATCACTACGGTTATGTCAGGATTATAGGAAACTGAACGAAATCACAATCAAGGACAAGACGCCACTACCCCTCATCAGTGAAGTATTAGATCAGCTCAAAGACGCCAAGGTTTTCAACAAATTGGACGTTATCTGGGGATATAACAACGTTCGGATACGAGAAGGAGATGAATAGAAAGCAGCATTCTTGACGAATCGCGGATTATTTGAACCAACGGTCATGTTCTTTGGAATGAGTAATTCCCCCGCCACCTTCTCACGTATGATGGCGACAATCTTTCGAGAAATGATACAAGACGGATCTTTAGCCAACTACATGGACGATTTCATCATTCCAGCAAAGGACAATGAAGAATTGGAAACACGGACTTTACGTTTTCTCAAAATCGCGGAGAAACACAATCTATCATTCAAACGGACGAAATGCGAGTTCAATGTCTCATCAACAACGGTGTTAGGAACGGTTATTGGGAATGGAAAGGCAACAATGGAAGAAGAAAAGGTCAAGGCAATACGAGATTGGGCGGTCCCTACCACAGTCAAACAAGTCGAAAGCTTTTTAGGTTTTGCCAACTTCTATCGACGATTTATCAAGAATTTCAGCACCATCGCGCAACCACTAAACGAGCTGAAGTCTAAGAAAGGGGAGAAATGGTATTGGAACGATGAACAACAACAAGCTTTCGAACAAATCAAGCAGGCTATCGCCAGCGAACCGGTCCTAGCGTTACCCAAGGACAAAGGACAATTCAGAGTTGAAGTAGACGCATCAAACTATGGAACAGGAGCAGTATTATCACAGGAACAGGAAGACAAATGGCACCCAGTCGCATTCATGTCGAAAACATTATCTGAAGCCGAACGAAACTACGAGATCTACGACAAGGAACTACTAGCTATCATAAAAGCTTTGAAACTATGGCGACACTACCTATTGGACGCAAAGGAGCAATTTGAGATATGGACAGATCACGAGAACCTCAAGTATTTCCGAGAACCTCAAAAGCTCAACGCTCGACAAGCAAGATGGTACCTCATGCTACAAGAATACGATTTCCTTCTACGACACATCCCTGGGAAGACAAACACCAAAGCAGACATCCTGTCAAGACTAATCAGACCTGACACATCTAACGACAACCGAGGAGTAGAAATGTTCAAAGAGAAAATGTTCATCCGAAGACTTGAAGAATCCATCCCCATCTATGACGTCACCTTACTCCACAATCGAAGATTCGAAATCATAGCCGATGAAACCCTACTTGAGAAGATTAGGAAATGTGAAAGACGAGAAACCAGAGTAATAGAAGAGATGAAGAAGCAGCCAGAAAAAGTATGGGAGAACAATGGAATCATTTACCGACAAGGAAGGATCTATGTTCCGGATAATCAGGAAATCAGAGATTTCATTCTTCACGATCATCATAATTCCCCCGACGCCGGACATCCTGGAACGTACCGAATGCTAGAATCAGTTAAACGGACCTTTTGGTGGCCCACGATCAAAACGGATATCAGAAGATATGTCAGAGGATGCGACATGTGCCAGAAGAACAAAACCATTCGACGACCCGATCACATCCCGCTTAATCCATTACCCATCCCCGACAAACCTTGGGAAGAAATATCTATAGACATGATCGGACCACTACCGAAGTCAAAGGAGAAGGATGCTATTATTGTTATCGTTGACAGATTCTCCAAAATGATCCACCTCGTTCCCACTACCACGTCACTCACGTCCATGGATCTTGTGGAAATCTATAAGGAAGAAGTCTGGCGACATCATGGAATTCCAAAACGGATTATTAGCGACAGAGGACCACAGTTTGCATCGAAATTTATGGAATCCCTATGCAAAGCTCTAGGCATTGAACGGAACCTTTCTACAGCGTATCACCCACAGACAGACGGTCAAACAGAGCGGATGAATCAGGAAATTGAAACCTACCTTCGAGCATTCATCAATTATCGACAAGACGATTGGACGAGATGGCTTCCCATGGCGGAATTCCATTACAATGACAAAGCCCACGCTGCCACCGGACAAACCCCATTCTTCCTGAATTACGGACTTCACCCATGGAAAGGTAATATCACGGTTGAAACGACGAACCCCACCGCCACATCCTTGATCGAAGAATTAGAGAACGTGCGAGAAGAAGCTAAAGCTGCGATGGAAGCAAACAACGAGATGATGAGAGAAAGAGGAAACAACAAGCACCACAAGGAACCCTTTGCCGAAGGAGATAAAGTTTGGTTAGAAACAACGAATATTCATTCCAATCGTCCGACTCGGAAACTAGACCACAAACGATATGGACCTTTCGAGATCTTGAAACAAATCGGTGATCGATCTTACAAACTGAAGTTACCTGATACCTGGGCGATACACGACGTCTTCCACACATCGCTCCTAACGAAAGTCCGAAACCCGGAGTTTGACAGTCAGAAGAAACCCACTCCACCTCCACCTGACATTATCAATGAAGAAGAAGAATATGAAGTTGAAGAAATCCGAGGACACAGACGAAAAGGCCGAGGAATACAATTTTTAGTTCACTGGAAAGGATATGGAAACGAAGACGACTCTTGGATACCACGCTCATCCCTAGAAAATGCAGAAGAAGCACTCTCCGAATATAGAGCAAAACTTCCGAATGGACAGTTATAAAATCAACCAAAAATGCTCCAACTCTTTCATCCCTTCATCGACCACAATATGCAAGCCATTACCGAATCTTTTACACCGGTTTCAAAAGACCTCTTTATCCGTGGAGCCGACATTGTGTTCATGACAGACGACAGAACCAAATTCCACGTCCATACCTACTTCTTCACTCGCGAATCTATCTATTGGCAACAAAAACTCACCGGCCACAACGAACCTCACCATCCTTTGTCCAAACACTATACAGCAAACGATCCCTACATCATCCAAGATGTAGACTCTCATGATTTTCGAAAATTTCTCCGTGTATTCTATAATACGCGATATGGCGATTACTCTTTCTTTTCCAACCTCGACTGGGTCAACATCTTATCAATTGCACACAAATGGGAGTTTCCACACGTCAAAACTCTTTCTAAACTTTATCTTGGAAAAATGGGCTACGGAGTTGTCGAACGAACTTGTGGAGTTCACTGTACTCGAATCGTTGACGATGAAATGATTGACCGTTCTTATCCTCGTCAAGTCTATCTTATTTCGTGTGGACACGAAATCTGAACAGGGGGTAATGTTATGAATTTACCAACCTATAGGAGGGACGTCATCATGCTTACTCATTTCCATATCCCTGGATATACTCTTCTCCACCTATGCTTCTCACATCATTCATTCCCATGTCACTTTCTCTTTGACGTTACCTTGTTTGTCTTTCCCTTCTCATGATCATTCTTATTGTTCCCTTGATTGATCTTTCATGTTACCTGTTATATCTTTTCCTTCTCATGATCAATCTTCTATTCTCATGATTGATCATCTTCCTTCCTAGTTTATACTTTCCTTCTCACTGATTACTCATCTACCTCAGTCATGGTTACTCAGCCTGTTCTATAGATAGTTACCTCGGGTAGATAGTCTTAGTATAAGTAAGCGTAGATACTCTCTGTATTTCCCTACGCTTTACCAACTTGCTTTTCCCCTTATTCGCCCTCAAGTCTTTGCCTTCGCTGCAACCTGAGCATTCGCTTTAAGGTCGTAACAGGCTCCCTTCCAAGTGTTAGTTCTTCTGTGGATGAATTGACTCGGTACCTTCGTGACCCTCCTAAACAAACGACCAACCCTCTTCAATGGTGGCACGAACGTCAAAAAATTTATCCAAATCTCTCAAGAATGGCTCGAGATTACCTTAGTATACCTGGTAAGTATCTTTTTTGGTTTGAGATTTTAATTGTCTAAAGTCAACAGCTACTTCAGTCGATGTGGAACGAACGTTTAGTAAAGGTGGTAACCTTCTGACTAACCGTCGAAATAGACTACTCGGACAGACAGTCCGTTCTCTCCTTTGTCTCGGAGATTGGATTTCTTCTGGTATTATTATGAACAAAGACATTGTCCGTGCCAGAGATGGGCAGAGAATGACTAATTACTAAAGTCATGGTCAGTGACTATTACTTAGTAATATCTTAGTTGGTTTAGTCATGTTACCAATGACTAAATGAAGTGAGTGGGAATTTTTGATAGCGTGAGTAAGTCATATGACCAACATCCCAAAAAATTATATTTGGGTCATGTGATTATATCCGAAGTAATTCCGTCGACTCATCAACACATCAGACAGATCACATGATGCAGATACCGAGCGGCGAGAACATCAATAGATACCCGAGATCAAGTCAAAGTTCCGTCTTATCGATAGCTGTAAAATTGATAGTAATCAAATCCTCACTGTCTCTCTATCACAGAATGTCATCCAAACACTTAGGTCGCTCACAGGGATGGTGGCATCACTACTATCTTAATCATCCAAAGAAGGGTATTACAGCTGCCAAGCAGGAATGGAGTGCAGGTGGTGGAAAAAACAGGGTGTACTGTTCTGCCTGTTGGAATGCCCACAGAAATCTCATTATGGAGCGAGTGACTAGTGGCAACCCAATTCTAGGAGCTCCAACTAATGAATTAGCCTTACCGGGCTGGTGTAAGCATTGAATTCTCGTTACTTTAAATAATCAAGACTCATTACATCTATTAGTATGGGATAGAGCTGCAATAAATCATGAAGCGGACTCATTTGGCTATCGTAACTCCGCAAAAGCAACATTACTAGTCTACTTGAATAAATGTTCCCATTTGATGAATGAAGCAGTGAAGGAACGTGCCCATCAGGAGCTCTCACAAAAATCACCGAGTCGCATGCTTAGAAGAGTGGCTACCGTAAGTAATAAATTAAACAGATAAAGATTTATACTCCATCACAACAAAATAGACACCAGCATTATTTCCGTTGTCATCCTTATCACCATCTCCGCTGTTCTATTCCGGACCAAGCTCAAGTGGTAGCTCAGGAACAGTATCGCGGCATCTAAGCCCTCTACCCTTAGGCATAAATGAAAATACTACTCCTCACAACAACTCTGGACCAGGAGTTATACCTCCATTCTTACAAATCTATCCATCCGACTCAGTTTCCAATATTTCAGCTTGTCCACCTTCATCTGGTATTGGAAACATACCTCAAGCACTTCAAACTTGGACGTCTGATACACAACTGCGCTTCGAAAATCAGATCAGTCGTATCACCGCATCAGCCTTATTTCCTTTTACATGGGTTGAAAATCCCGAGATTATCTCTCTATTTGATACTTTCCTTTCGCAGGCAGTTCTGCCTTCTCGATATAAACTTTCACGCTGTATCATTCCAAGACTTGCTACAGAATATCGAGAGCAAGAAATGAAAGATGCTTCTGGAGGTTATGCTACAATACAAGGAGACGGCTGGACAGGGAGAAACGATCATCATCTGATTGCATTGATGATACGGGTGGATGGAAAGGTATATTTAGTTTATTGAATTTACATCTATTCACTCATGGCATACTTAGTTATACATAATCAAAGTTCATGATGCATCGTCTGAGTGTAAAACAGCGGTAAACTTTGTAAAATTACTAAAAGAAGTGCATAAAGAGGTCGAAGAACATTGGAAATGCAAAGTTGTTGCAGTCGTGACAGATGCATCAGGTGAGACTCGGAAAGCCCAACAGGATTTTGGAAAGGAGTTTCCTCATATTATAATGCTCGATTGTTATGCGCATCAAGTGAGTTGTAAGTATGATAGTAAATGAATCAATAAATTGATAATAATTTAGATCAATCTCATTGTTGGCGACTATCTCAAGTCCAACAATGGACTTTTAAATTGTATCGATCAGGCCCACGATTTGATTTCTTGGCTTCGTAGCAAGACTCTGATATTGGCTCTCATTCGAGACGCTCAGTCAGCTAGTCATCAGCCGACAACAAGTGTTATCCGGCCTGTTCTAACTCGTTGGACATCTCACCTTCGAGCATTTGAGCGACTTGAGAGTCTGGAAAATGTTCTTCGCTCTATCATATCAAATGACTTAGTCAAACTGCAAGACCAACGTCAAATATTCAATATTGGTGACCGAAAAACCCAAGCAAAGGCAGACAAGATGGGAGGATTGATTCAAGATGGGCATTTCTGGAAAGAGATTAAACGGTGCGTCTGGTTTGTTTTTCTATAAGTTATTCTGCTAATCATGTCATTTCAAAGTGTAATCAAACATCTACAACCTCTCGGAGTAGCAGCAAATACAACCCAAAGTACTGGATGTCGGCTTGACACTGTGCTTCTTATCTTTGGTTATCTTTTACATTCCTACAGTCGCCTGATGATGGACTCCTCCGATATTCCTGGATGCAAAGCCATTATCAACAGCTTGGAATCTCGATGGTTCAAAGCTGATCAAGACCTTTTTGTAGCTGCTGTTATTCTAAATCCCATTTATTCTATTACACCATTCAGGCCACTTGACTTCCTTATACGGGCAAATATCCACCAACTATACGTGCAACTTTATACCCGAATTTATTTGGCCCCTCCCCCTGCAGATTTTCTCAATGAAGCATATGCATATATCAATGGAAATGGGAAATATGTTGGGTTGAAATCAATGATAGCTGTGGTCAAACATTTGGCTATGCTCAAGGTAAGTCATATATTTTTATGATAATTATACACAATCACATGTTTGATCTCCTCTAGGGCGAGGAACCAGATCCTATCGTTGTCCTTTCACAATTCAGTCACGCTAATACAACTGACACACCATTTATCAATTTTGCAAAAAGAATTTTCTGATCTCAACTAATTCGGCATCGTGTGAAAGACTATTCAGTCTTTTCGGTAATATTCTAACGAAACTTTGATCTCGTCTTTCCGACAATCGTGTCGTTGACATTGCAGAAATCAATATGCACATTCGGGATGAGTATTCCCAGAACAATTTGGTTTCAAAAGAGCGCATGAAAACAGTTCTGACATCAAATTCTTCTCAGCCTGAAGGTGTGTTACATTATAATGATTTATACAACGACTACTTGCTCAAAAAGTCAGGTCCACACCCTCAGACTCCAACAGCTGAGTGTGGTAGTGATATTGAGTCTGAGTCCGAGTTACCTTCGGTTTATTCTACGACTTTCCGATCTATTTTTGAAATATCAATGGCTCAAGCTGAATTGGACGCTGATCTCTCTCCACCAGTGTCAACTTTTCAGCCTGGGAGCGGCTCGACTCATATCAAAATCAAACTTCAAGATCTCTTTGATTTTTCAAACACTCAATGGCTTGAAACATTTTTGTGACACTCAGAGAAAGTTGTTGAACAGGAGAATGAGGTGTGTGAGATACTGAATACAAATGAAGGTGATGGTGATACGGTGCTCGAGTTGGATGTTGGAGCGGAACACATAATGTTTAATATGTGGATACTTAATCCCTTGTAGTTTCTCAAGAATCTGATTGCGGAAAGACTCACTCAAGGAGTTGAGCACCAAAGATCTGACACCAGATAGGGCGTGGGATACAATTGCATCATAGTTTGATGCGTGACAGCAACTTTAGTAAAAAGTACATTACTAAATGACTAGTAATGTTACTAAATGACTAAGTACATAACTAAAAGTACTTAGTTACTTACCTGCCCATCTCTGGTCCATTTACCTGATATTGAGGGAGATGATGAGGTGGAGATGGAGGCTGATTGGGATAGAATACGAAAATAATCCATGAATGTTGTTCATTGAATATCTGATTTCAATTTCATTTTACTATCTAAGTCATGACCCTTGAACGCAAACCTGTGGGTTGGGTAACCCCCAACACCCCCAACATACCCTTACCCTTCATGAAGGGTAAGGGTATATGTCACGGAAGGGTGAGGGTATTGTTGTCGTACCCCTGGTTTACCCTTGGTGAACTCTAATCCTAGATAGGCTCAGAATGAGCTGGATGAGGGTGGGAGAGTAGAATATATGAGAACTTACTAAAAATTAAAATACAGGTCAAGAGCCCAGGAAAAGGGAAGGGGAGAGTAGGGAGGGTAGGAATGGTGGTGGTAATGAGGAAAGATAAACGGCCATACTCAAAACAGAAGTTCAACATGTCACATGACATCACATGACGTCTGGACTTGGGATTTTCGAAGCAAAGTTCCTCAAATCATAGGTAGGAGATATTTTCGGGTCATTTCTGCATGGAATTTAATGGTTTAAAAGTGTATTCCTATAGTTTCAAGGTTGGGAAGTTCGAAAATTGAATTGGAATTTTTGTTGGATGAGATTCTATTGAGATATGGCAAATTTAACATATGATAAACACAAAATTGCACTATAACTCCTCAGATATTGATTCGATAATAATTCTAAAACCATATTCGAATTCCTGGACCTTGAAAACATATACTTACACTCTTTAATCATCAAAATGGGCACAGTAACCAGTAGAAAACATGGCATTCTTGTTATGTTTTTCTGTATCACCATAACTGGTATGTTTTCCGACAAAAGCATACATATAAACTTATGTTCTTTTAATATTTTATGATTTGCTGTGATTTTTCCATAATTTTCCAGTTAGTAGAACCAGGACCCCCGATAATCCCTATATAGGATAGAACTGGATGCGGACAACTTTTGCTTGAAAACACCTGAGGCTGGACTCCAAATTGGTGACATGGGAGGCTGATTTGGGGGTAGGCCAGATGGCCATGTGGACAAATATGGACAAATTTTCGGAAGGTGACTTAGAGAGTTGTAGAGGCACCTAAGTCTCTCTAAGCCTGTACAGACTACCTAATCTTTGCGAGCCTCATGGCGTAGGGAAAATTTAGACCTTTTTTGATCGTTCTACAGGGGCCAGAGTTCAAATCCAGTCGAAATACATTTTTTTTATTACAAAATTTTAACTATTATCACATTTCACATTATCCACTGGCAATGTCTTCAGTCCTCGATCTCGATGACAATGTCTCCACCACACAAGTCTTCATACCCGAGGAGTGGATTCGGACAGGCAAGAAATACACATTCAAACTACCTTCATACGTCCAGCATGCCAAAAATATGGCAATTTCCATCCCACAATATGTGCAATCCTACTTCCCTCCTGACAACCTCCCACAACCTCTATATTTAAATAAGACACATGTACTTATGTAAACATTATGCAAACATTACCATATATTGGATTTCCATAATACATGTGTACTATGTAAAACATATGCAAAAAATATATTCAATAATGTTGATTTTATATGTTTTGTTTGCATAAAGTTTAGATAGGTTTTACATAATGCACATGTATTATGTAAATTCTATTTATGGTAATGTTTGCATAATGTTTTAATAATACATATGTATTATTCAAATATTGAGGTTGTGTCCCCATCCTCGAGTTCATAGCACTACAGTTTCCTAAAGAAAAAACAGCTGCCACGTCTATCAAAGCAAGGTTGTGGTTCTCCAAAAATGAACCTACAGTGGACCCCAAAGTTCTCTATTCTTGTGCCATACCTCAACACGAGGTCCTTGAAGAACTCTACACTCTACTCCCCCAGGTCTGGTTAGATGGTGCCAAATCAGTCACAGATCCACGTTATAACAATGGAAGTACATACATTCCGTTGTGGGCCATAACATTTTGGATACGAGTGGCCATTGTACAAGAATAGCAGCAGAAATGGCTTGAAACCATTCTGGAAGGAAAGGGATTGCGAACACAGGCTGCTGGCATCGCGTTGACAGCTCTCAAGGAACTGGCCAAGCTGGGATGGAATGAACACCTCAAATACCAGGGCGGCTCGATCCACGCGTTCAGCTGCACAACACTTCTTGGTGACGTTTGGATCAATGACGAGATTATATTGGTTATGGTTGATGAGATGAACAATGATCTTTCAGCAGGCATTCTACTTGTTGACTCCCTGTTCATGTCAAGTTTGCTCAGAAGTGCAAAACAAGGCACATTTGACAGTTCTATGGTCGTAAAACATGTAGGGGAGGCGATCCAAACCAGTCGCACATGTAAACTTGTGTTTCCGATGCATGTACACAGTTGTCATTGGATTGTTGGGGCAGTTTATTTCACAAAATCTCAAATCAGTTATGGTGAGTTTACTACACTTGCTCTTACTATGTGTGAACTTACCTAAACATCTAAGGCAATCCGCTCCACATGACCCCTCCTCGAGATGAACTTCAAGCCTTAGTAGTTTGGTTGAGGTGATTGACGGGCCAAATGTTTGATTCTGTTGGAAATACATTACCCTGTGCTCCACAAAAGGATACATCAAGTTGTGGTATCCTGGCCATCAACACCATTCATCACCATACCCTTGGAACATTGTTGTGAACCTCATTTTCCTTGTCTGACGTGAACTTTGATCGTATTTTCTGGTTTAACATAATGTCAGCAAATATGTACCAAACAAGAACGGCGGGTGAAGAAGACACAGATGGGTACAACAGGATAGATACCAACGAAGATGTAGCACAAGCTGCAGTCACACCAGCCACGGACAAAGCCCCAGTAGATGGTTACTGTAGAGGTCACAATGACAAGGATAAACAAGCGAATGCAGTCGATGAGAATGAGGATGTCGTTAAGCTAGGTGAGGAGGGGGAGATAACCAAGAAGAATTTGGTGGGAGCAGAGGAAAAGGAGGAAGGCGACAAACAAGCGCAGCCATGAAGAGTTCTCTTCAATTCAGCTACTGATTGAGGAAAGCAGCGAGACCAGCAGTACGGACAACGGTTTCAAGTGGAAATACATCCCTGCAGGACAAGGGAAGAGTAAATCGAGTATCTTGGCACGGAAGAGGTTGCAAATGTACCGTGAGGGCAAACACAACATTACCCATCAAGCACTCGAGGATTGGCGTAGCCATCTCCGTGCCAACAACCCATATGTAGAATTTGACTCCAAGAGTTTGTATCGTGTCCGCCATAGCTCTTGTGGAACATAGTTTCGTGTCAAAGGGCCTTTGGATGTCACAAGGTGGAGGGAACACCTCAAAGGCTGCATGTCAGAGAAAAAACGGAAAAAGAAAGCAGCAGGCATACGGACTTTACAATCAATGGGCTTCTTCAACACCACCAAAACGCCAGTGCCAGCGAAGCGAGCCAAGAAGACTACGGCACCGGTTTCCATCCCTTGCATAGGACTTTCTGGGGCTGACGACCCGTGTATAGAAGCCATGCTTAAACATAAGCTGGCTTTAGGAGGAGGGGGACAAGATCCACGTAAGATAGCAGAGGAGTGGTATGAGGGCAAGTTGCTAGCGAGGCTGACAGAGGAAGAATGGCAGGTGGTTGATGACAAGCACTATCTCATGTTTAGGTGGTGTAATGATCATCAATGACTCCGTGTGTACTCAACAACGTGTGAGAGATCCGTCCCTGAAGGTGCTAGCCGCAGTTGTTGGAACTGTCGCTCTCTCCTTCACCTCAAAGAATTTAATACTGCCCTTCGAAAACCACAACCTCCCGATGAGAATCTCAAGTTCACTAACCCCAGGTACTTGGGGGGATCTCTAGTCTTTGGTGAGTGCTTTTTGACTCTTCATCTTCTCATACTCATTTGTTACTTTTAGAATCACATTTCTCATCATTTTCCCCCCATTTTCCATTTCTACTCCCCTGGCTGCTGTCATATCCCTCTTGTCCACTTTTTTCAGGGTCTGTTTCCTCTTTAGGAAGTCTGTATTATACATGATGTATTGTATTTACTATATGAATATAATTCTTTGTTCCTTATGCATTATGATGTTCCTTATGATTGAGCTTATACTCTCTTACATCTTCTTACTGTCTTAAGTACTTACTTATGCAACTTAAGATAAATCCTCATGACTTATGATAATCTTGAATCTTATGACCATATTGTGACTTATGTACTTATGATTTACTTAAGTATTGCATAAGTCAGAACCTCAGACGGTGATATGCCTTATGCAAAAATGACTTATACTGACTTATGATTTTTATAAGTTTGCATAAGTCAAATTTAAGTCACTTTACCTTTTCCTGATGATGCCCAAGATAAATCTAGCCGTTCCCAGATCCTTGAGCTCTTAGCTCCTTCCCAACTCCACTTTCGCCTTGACTTCTCCAGCTTTGGTAGAGGAAGCGCCTAAAACATCATCGGTCCAGGTAGAAGTAAGCGTGAACTTGTCGTTCTCAACTCGCGATTGAACCTGAGGATCAGCTAGAGAAGTGTAGTATCCGTGACCTTGATATGTATGTTCGAGGTTGCGAGCCCAGTCATGGGCGCCCTGCATGGTGCCGTATAAGGTTTTCAAGAGGAGCCATACCTTATTGTCCCCCCCTTCTTCAAAACCTGGCGGCTGCTCCATGTAAGCCTCGAAACTGTTGTCGCTGTTGAGGAAAGCTGACACAAAATCGGCCTGCCAGAGGTGAAGATCGAAAGAAGCTGCAATGGCACAGACGAGCCGAACCGACTCGAGACGAGCCACAGATGCATATGTCTCATTGTAGTCCTCCCCCAGGACCTGCATGAAACCCTTCGCAACGAGGCGTGCTTTATACCCAGAAATATTATCCAAGTCATCAAACTTCGTAGCAAAGACCCACCGAGACCGAACAATGTTCTTCCCCTCAGGACAAGGGATCAAGCGGTATACCTCCTTCTCCTCCATAACTCGCAACTCCTTCAGCATAGGCTCATACCACAAGTCTGGATGCCGCATCGCCTCGGTGTAGGATTTGGGGACGTATGATTCGGTGTCTACATATAGAGAAGGTGTTGCCGACGCCACATTAGCCCTGGAACAGTTGAGGTACTCAAGACTCTCCTGCATCTTCCGACTAATTTTGGGCTCCCGTCGAGTCCGCCTCTGCGCAAGCGATTCTCCAGCACCACTGTTGGGGTTTGGCAATCCAGACGCCGGCTCGCGAGTAACTTCGAGCATGCGAGCGACCTCAGTCTCGCTGTCGGTAACCTCATCATCAACATCAGTTACGCGTCCGAAAGCAGGAGTTGGGTTGGTAGTAGGATTGGTCTGGGGCGTCGAAATAGGAGTGTCAGGATGTAGTTTGGAAATGGGCTTGGGGCGTGGAGCTATCGCTGTCAAGTCAGACGCCACATGGCCAGGGTCCGCCAGGTACGTAACGATTGGGTCAGTTGAGTAATGAGGCGGTCTCTCCTCAAAAATGACATCCCTCAACTTGTAGACTTTCCCAGTCATTCTATCCAACAACTTGTAGCCCGTTTGATCAAAATACCCAACCAAGGTGAGCTTGACTGACCGTGGTGCCAATTTCGAAGGACTGACTTCTGCAGGAATGTGGGCGTACGACGTGGCGCCGAAAGGACGAAGATGAGAGACATCCTGACGTTTCCCCAACCAACGTTCAGCAGGGATAGAGGTGGGATTATTGGCCGGTGGGATAAAATTGCGAGTATAGACTGCTGTCTGTATTGTGTCCGCCCAGTACTTCTGTGGCAAGCCGGAATCAGACAGCATGGTTCTGGCCGTCTCAAGCAAGGTTCTCATACTCTGCTCAGCCTTTCCATTCTGTTGGTGAGCGTACGGGGTAGTAAAGTCGAGGATAATCCCCTCGTTTTTGGCATACATATCCCAACTCTCATTGTGCCACTCTCTCTTCCATGAATGTTAATTCCTAAGCTGATAAGATCACCCATGTTGTAGATTAGCAGACCCATCGCTGTAGAGACGACAGTATCTACGTGAGGGAAAATATAAAATATATATGTTCACTACGCACAAACTGTTCTCAGTTGTGTGTTCGTGGGGAGAATTAAGTCAGAAGTTCGAGAAAAGGACAGAGATTTTTATAAGGGTTTTTCAAAGAAATATATAAAGTGTTTTCTGGTTTTATGTGTTTTTCGAGAAAGGTATTTTCCTTAGAGAAAAGGGAGTTCCGACCATAGAGAAGTTTCGCGATGAAGGTCCAACTACGCTGCTGTGCTAAAGCAGACGACGCGTACCAAGTAATGCGGGTAGATACAAACTGCGATACCGACTTAGCAGGAAGGCACCGATTTGCACCGACAAACTACAAGGCTATTGACTTGCACACGTTACCAAAACGATACAAGCTGCGATGTCCAAGTAGCTAACACGAAGTTATCACACACTACCAACGGGTTTGTAGTTCGAGATCTCGCTAATAATCCTTTTAGGTGTTCACTACCCAATTTCCAAGATAAGATTCAAGTTTATATCACTTTTGGACTTTCGCGTCCAAAGAAACTGATAGCGTATAACACCACAATCACAATTCACTGAGTAGCGAATACAGCTGTAGAGCTTGGGCAAACAATTCCTCGCCTGTGTGCTCGCTACGGGTCCTCTACTTATACTACCGCTACACTATTTTTAAACATACCGAGTCTCGTTACTAAGTCGCTACATATCTTACTCATCTATTGTATAGTAGCTACTAATCCTTTCGAGTCATTCTTCCTATCTTTGTAATGTCGTCGAGTCTCCTGAACTCTTTATGTATATCCTTTCGCTACGGCTTACTCATTCTCGAGTCATTAGCCATCATCGTATTTCATATTTCCCTTTTTATCGGTAGCTACCTTCTATCTGCTTACAGATCATTGGCAATTGAGCTAGGTTCGAGATTGTTCTATTTCCTTCTTTCGCGAAGGACTATTCGGGACATATGGTCGGGGAAGTGGGAACTTTTGTCGGTAGACTCGATTGGGTATATTATGTAATCGAGGAGCTTTCGCGACATAGGATGCGTAAGAAAACCGTCGTAGCGACTAAGTCCCTTGACCATTCCATATTCCCGAGAGCTCAGACTTGTTCACTACAGTGGTTGACGCGAATGGTGTGTTCGCTACTCACTACCAAGGCTGTGATATTCCCTACAAGTACAGTTTTCCCTGTAGGTGACCTTAGTAGCTACTGTCAAGTATTATTCTGCATTGCTTCTAGTTAGGTAGTGACCATTCTCGAAGTTATTTCCTAGTAGTGAAGGGGTCATAAGTGTGTCACTACTCGTGAATCGAGTAAGTTCGACCATAGCGAGGCTCATTTCTCGCGTAAAACGTTTCGGGCCGTAACATCGCCCATGCATTTCGAACTTTCCACTCCGAGGGAGATGGTGTGGTTGATTCCCATGGAGTTTCAGTCGAGGTAAGTACCGGTGGGGCAACAGTTGCAGCGTCATTGGTGGTAGGTGAGGGTGGAATGATCTGTAGGCTTGGTATCACAACATTGGCTGCAGGGTTGACGGTCAAACCATCAAGGTAACCAAAGACGCCCCGCAACTCTGCTGCAATCTTAACTAGCCCCTTCCATGTAACCCAATTCGTACCGTTGAATTTCACCGCATCGGCAAAGATGGGTGGTGCACTTCCGCCAGTGCTAGCCATGTATGAAGTAGTTCAAGTGATTTCGCAAAGATAAAAGTTTGCAAGATGAGATTTCGTTTAATTTTGGAAAGAGCCAGGGCCCATAACCTAAAATAAAGTAAACTCAGTGATAACGAAATTATAAGAGGCTTAAGAGTGAATAAGTCATAGAGAAAGTCATTATATTAGCATAACAAATACAATACATTGTATATAATCTACACAAAAGGATGAGATTGGATGATGAGGGAGTGATGATGAGAAAAGAAATATCCTACAAGTAACAAATGAGTATGAAAATATACAGAGATAGAGAGCACTCACCAGTGACCAAAGAATCCCCAAAATCCTCCAAATATCCCCTCAAGTATCCCCCCAAGTATCCCCTCAAACATCCCCCCAAGTATCCCCTCAAATAAGCCTCCAAAATCCCCCAAAATCCCCCCAAAAAAGCGTCCAAAATAGACAAAAAAGTGTCCTAAACCAGCTTAGAATCAGCTAGGGGAGAGCTAGGAAGGTGAAGGGGATGTTACTTACCATATTACAGGCCTGGAGGGCAAGAAAGGGGGAGGGGGAGGATGGGGAGGGGAAGAATGATGGTGGTGATGAGGAAGGATCAACGGTCATACTCGAAACAGAAGTTCAACATGTCACATGACATCACATGACATCTGGACTTGGGATTTTCGAGTCAAAGTTCCTCAAAACAATGGTAGGAGATATTTTCGGGTCATTCCTGCATGGCATTTAATGATCTAAAAGTGTATTCCTATAGTTTCGAGGTCGGGGAGTCCGAATATGTCGTTAGATATTTCGTTGGATGAAAGCTTATTGAGATATTGCACATTTAACATATGATAAGCACAAGATTGCGCTGTAGCTCCTCAAGTATTGATCGGATAATAAATCTAAAATCAGATTCGGATTCCTGGACCTTGAATACATATACTTACACTCTTAAACCATCAATATCGGCACAGGAACCAGTATAAAACATGACATTCTTGACATGTTTTTCTATATCTCCAAAACTGGTATGTTTTTCGATCAAAACATACATATAAACTTATGTTCTTTTAATATTTTATGATTTGTCGTGATTTTTCCAGAATTCTCTGGTTAGTAGAGCAGGCTCTACGACGAGTCTATCTGCAGTTGACAATGACCCCCCCCCCATGATGGAATCTTGATATCTCCATAACGGGTATGTTTCTGACAAAAGCTTACATATAAACTTATGTTTTTTTAATATTCTAAGATTTGTCATGATTTTTCCGGAATTTTATGAGCAGTAGAACAGAACTTACAATGACTTGATGAAAAGGACATAATATTTCCCAAGACTTTTTTGCTTTGTGTGTTATTATTGCAACTTATCACCTTTTCTTTAACTTAGCTGTCAACTCTGGCTTCAAGTGCTCCCAAAATAAGTTCAAACTAAGGTATGACATGAATAAGACTAAAAAAGTCCATATAAGATTTGGACATTTTGCTGATGCACACTCTCGCCTACCTCAAAGGAACCCTCGACTATGGGATCACTTATCATTGAGGCGCTAGCATTCGACCTTACGGCTATGTTGATGCGGACTATGCTGGTGACGTAGATAGTTCAAGGTCTACCGAGGGCCACATATTCTTTGTGGCTGGAGGTCCTGTCTCGTGGGCTAGCAAACGACAAGAGACTGTTGCCCTATCTGCGGTGGAGGCTGAGTATACAGCTTTTGCACGCGCAACCCAGCAGGCCCTGTGGTTGAGCAAGTTTATGGATGAGGTAGCTTTGACCCAGGAGAAGCCGATGAACATATTCGCTGACAACAATGGAGCGATTGCAAACACACAAAATGACAAGAACCACCGCCGTACCAAACACATTCGCGTCAAGTATCACTTCACAAAAGAGATGGTTGCAGCCGGAGAGATTGGTTTTACATATGTCCCCTCAGCTGAGAATCTGGCAGATATTTTGACGAAGCCTCTGGCGAGGGATGCTGTCCTTAGGTGTTGCAAAGGTATAGGTCTGTTTTGAAGGGGCAGTTTGTCGAAGTAGGGGAAGTATTGGATGCCTTCGACGCTGCCATCAATATGGTGAACTACGACCTTCTAAATATGGACACTTATTCTATTTTTGATTTTCATTCCAGTTTCCCTTCCATTCGTTTCTGTGCCCGTTCCCTCCGTTATCTATCTTGAACTTAAAACTACATTTCTATTTCATTACTGTACAGTTCTCTTCACAGCCGATATTGCCGAGATACTTATACCCTATGTTTTTTTCAACCTTATACCTCAGTGATCAACAAGTCGTCGTTATCACTGAGGTATGTTGTTTTCCCTCTCTTGTTTCTGTTAGCTTCGAGTACTTACTATTGAGTAGTTTACTTTATTTTAGGTGAATATATAGAGTGATCAACAAGTCGTTGTTATCACTGAGTTTACTTTATTTTACACAGGAACCAGTAGAAAACATAGCATTCTTGTTATGTTTTTCTGTATCCCCATAACTGGTATGTTTTCCGACAAAAACATACATATAAACTTATGTTCTTTTGATATTCTAAGATTCGTCGTGATTTTTCTGGAATTCTATGAGCAGTAGAACTTGACATACAGCATAATGTTCTTATAATGCTATGATTCTTGCCTTGTTATCTGGCTTATGAGCCTATGTTTCACTTATGAGATACTGTTTGACTTGTCAGTAGCCTTATGAATTCATAATAAACTTATGAAATTTTGTCTGACTTGTGATTTAACCTTTGGTCTGACTTATGAAATGTCCAGTGCTTATGCTTTCTTTGTATCCAACTTATGAATTTAGGATAAACTTATGAACTAATGTGTGACTTATGTGTAAACTTCTTGTCTGGCTTATGAAAAATTATGAACTTATGCTATTTTGGAGACTTATGTGCCTTAAGTTGGTCTTTATAAGGCAAGCATAAGGCAACTTTTTCATAAGTTTGCATAAGTTGTGTGACTTTTTGCTGATGTAGCATATGCCGTCCAGCATTAATTTATCCTTCAAATCACCTAGACGTATATTTATGGTAGCAACATCACGACCATGCTATTTAAATATGGGCCAGGACGTCACCCCCACGTAAGGGTTCCACCTTCCAGTTACCTAACCAAGGATTGGCCGTGTAGAAAACTTAATAAGAAAAGGGGCGCTATCACCATTACTCATTCCAAGAGCCTGCCCCTATCATTGTTGGCCACTGAATCCCAGTGTATTTCGACTGAAGTGTGATGGTGTTGCTAGTGAGGTCTACTGATCACCGGAATCACTGAAAATCAGTGAAAATCGGTTCCATGGTGTAGGAGCCTGGGTGTGTACCTCAGTTAGTACTGAGCTTAGTCAGCATCAAGTACTGTACTACTGTACGCGCACGACCTTATGTTCACTGTCAATAATTATGTAATGACAGCTGTCACCCGGATCTTAGTTCATGACGCGTGAAAAATGTTGACATGATGTTTACATTTCCTTTTTGGGATTTAGGATTTCCTTTTTAGGTTATATTTTTCTCTTTCAGGATATGTTCTGGTTGATGGGGGTGTTCACACCCCCTGTTGGCTGTTGACATGAACTAAAATTAGTTCATAAAAAGCTTTGTTGACTGTTGATGTGAACATAAGGTCGTGCGCGTACAGTATTACGACCGGGTGTTCACTGTCACTTACATAATCATGACAGCTGTCACACGGTGCCTAGTTTACAAGTCAGCAATGGCTGATGACATGATGTTCACGGGCCGAGCCCGTGATGACATAATGTTCACAGCCACTCAAGTTGTTAAGGGATTCTCGATTAAAATACGAGTATCTCAGTGTCAAACAGATGTCGTGTTGATCACTGAGGTGTGAGTTTAAAGTTTCGAGGTATAAGTACTTCGGCATAAACGGCCATAATAAACTGTATAGTTCTGAATTGAAAAGAGATCACAGCTGTATAGCTGAAAGTCGGAAGAACAGAAAACGGAAGTTCAGAAATGAATAGATAAAAATAGAAATAGAAATAACCGAAAAAGGAAAGATAAAGATCATATCAGAAATACCGCACCTCCAGTGTTGAAGCATCTTACAACACTCCCCCTGCTTCAACATCCCGTAATCCAATACCAACACAACAGCGGATCACTGCGTCGCGAGCAAGTGGTTTTGTGAGAATGTCTGCCAGATTATCTGAGGATGGGATATACTCGAAGACAATGTCGCCATTTGCTGTCCGCTCCTTGACAAAATGGTACCTGATATCGATATGCTTGGTGCGACGGTGATTTTTGTAGTTCTGGGTATTCGCAATAGCTCCGTTGTTGTCCGCATAAATGAGAACGGGAGTATCCTGAGGCAATCCTATCTCATCCATAAAACTCGTAATCCAAATCCCCTGCTGTACCGCTCGAGAGAACGCCATATATTCTGCTTCGACGGTTGATAGCGCGACTGTATCCTGGCGTTTACTAGCCCAAGACACAGGACCACTGGCTACAAAGAAAATGTGTCCTTCTGTAGAACGTCGACGGTCTGTGTCGCCTGCGTAGTCCGCGTCAACATATCCAAGTGGTTTGATATTTGAATCATGACGATAAGTGATACCATAATGCGTCGTAGATTTCACGTAGGCGAGAGTGTGTTTCATCGCCTCCCAATGAACACGACCAGGATTGTTTGCGAAGCGAGATAACATGTTGACAGCAAAGGATAAGTCGGGTCGGGTGGCGACCTGAAGCCACATAAGCGATCCAAGTACCTCTCGATATGGTATGTTAGCCATTTCAGCCTTCTCGGCGTCAGTTTTCGGCGAGTCTTCTATCGAGAGAATGACTCCAGGCTGGCAAAGGAGTAGAACGAGGCTTCAGGTCGGATTGTTTGAAGCGTTTGATAACTCTCTCGCAATACGCCTGTTGAGAGAGTCTAACATCCCCATTCTCCATTCTCTCGATCCTCATACCGAGTATGAACTTGGCCTCCCCCAGGTCCTTTACCTCATAGCTCTTCCCAAGCTCGTCCTTCGCCTTCACCATCCCCTCTAGAGTTGACGACGCTCCAAGAACATTGTCCGTCCAAGTTGAAGTTAGCGTGAATTCATCGCCTTCTACCTTCGAGCGTATCTGCGGATCAGCTTTCGATGTATAATAACCATGGCCAGCATAGGTCGTTTCGAGTGTTTTTGCCCAGTCATGGGCACCCTGCATAGTGCCGTATAGCGTTTTGAGGAGCAACCAGACATGGTCTCCCCCCTCCTCAAAGCCGGGCGGCTGTTCCATATAAACTTCGAAGGAGTTGTCACTGTTGAGGAAAGCTGAAACGAAGTCGACTTGCCAGAGATGGAGGCCTCGTGCAGCAGCGATCGCACACACCAGCCTAACTGATTCCAAACGGGCTACTGAGGCGTAAGTTTCATCGTAGTCCTCGCCGATGACCTGCGTAAAACCTTTGGCCACCAAACGAGCCTTCCGAGCAATAACAGCACCACTTTCATCATACTTGTTGGCATATACCCATCTCGACTTCACCACGTTCTTGTTCGTAGGGCGTGGAACCAAACGATAAACCTCCTTGTCCTTCATAACCCGCAGCTCTTTCAACATCGGATCCAACCACAATTCCGGGGACTTCATCGCCTCATGATAGTTCTTCGGCACCCACAAGTCATGTACCTCCGAGTCCACCACGTTTGCCATTGGACGTCCCAGATATTCCATACTGTCTTTCATCCGTTGTGACGGCCTAACCTCCCTTCGTGATCTCCTCAAAGCTAGAGGTAGCTCAGCAACATCACGAGCTACAGGCTCTTCAGCATTCGAAGGAGGTTGTACGGGGACGTCAATCCCGTTAGTCGTTTCGCTTGCATTGTTGTCTGCAGTCTCATGAAGATCCGTTATGGCTTTGGGACGTGGTGCGATGGCAGTCGATGGGGTACGAGAGTCGTCAATTGGGAAAGAAGCGATTGGGTCGGTGGAGAGATGAGGTCGAGTCTCCTCAAATATTACGTCCCTAGACTTGTAGGCGGCGCCGGTAGTACGATCCAACAGCTTATATGTTAGAACCTTGCCAGAATGTCACGGCGTCACGCTGTCACATCTGTCACATATTTTATTACATAATAATTTTCCTCTGCTGCTACAGTTCGACGGAGGCTAAACTATCGGCATACTGCTAAAATGGCGCAAGCTACAGACTTACCAATTGAACTTATCGATTTAATCTTATCTTTCTTGCCTCCGAACCATGCGGAGCAAGTACAATGGAGAAGGGCGGCGGCGGCTATAGGAAGAGAGGCAAGACCGGTAGGTTGGAACCTATCGGATCATCAGTGCAGACAGTGTGGGAGGGTATGCTTAGCAATGTGGGACTATGAGGAGCAGAAGGCGTGGGTGATACAGAGATGGGGATACTGGGGGCCGCGACAATGGGCAATAGCCGGATTCTTTGTGCTATGTCCATGTGATGCGATGTTAGGTAACTACTTCGGGACGTATTGGTTTGTGTGAGTAGATTACCGGTTTAGGAGTTGTTTGTGCTTGTGGACACTTTTATGGTTTGTTTGGTGCTGTTGACGTTTTTATGATCAATTTACTTTTGTTTACTTACTTCTTACTCCACTCTTCTTTTCTCATGTCAAATGTATAATTAGTCTACTTTCTCATACGTACTTCTTTTCACATGTCAGTATATAAATAAGTTACCTAGGGTAGTTGGTCTGTGCGCCGTAGTCTAGGTATATAAAGTAGGTAGAAACTTGTAGAAGACTCCGTCGAGTTCTCTTAGGTTCACGCCTAATAAACTTTTATCACTTTCCTCTATAGTTCTTAAGTTCAGGTGTGACCTGTGACATCTCAGTCACAGTCGCCCTAACAGTAGAACTCGACTACTCCGGGGATCGCACAGCACAGTGCCCTCCCCATCTTTTACTCTCTATTCGCTCTCTACTCTCTGCGCGCCATCGCGGCCGCCACACACATAGCCGGTCCCTAGGCTTAAGGGGTGTCTGCGCATAAACACAACGTGCGCCGTGGACATCGGTGGTTTGACACAGACCATCGATAAGACGAGACCTACCATACTGTGTGGTGTTATTTTCTATCCCTGTACTACCTCATTTGTAACTTCTTGTATAAACCTTGTGCTGCGCTTGCATTGTCAAGTGGTACACGCAGAGGAGTGACATTGCCACATTAAGTGCGTGTCTAGATTAGCGTGAAGATCCGTCTTCGTATATAGCTTTATCTAGGGCAGTAGTCGTTCCCTTCGCCAGTGCGGCATTTCTTAAATAAAAACTTTTTTCTTTTTGTATACACGTTCAAGTGAAGCAGGCTATTGGCTTCATTGAACTGGTGGATACGTATCAGGTGACAGGAAAAGACCTCCCTCACCTTCTTCAAAATTTCTCACCGATTACCGCCCGGAACATTCCGAGTACCTTCCTCTGAATCTGAGGAAGAAGAAGAATCCGCCTCGGAATTCCAATCCGAGGAATCCGAACCAGAACAACGACAACCGTCCGTATCCCCCCTTCCCCTATATCAACCACCTCCCCCCGAATACCACGAGCCAGACATGGCCAACCCCCAAGATATAATCAATCAGCTGAACGCTCAGCACACCCTCATCACCCAACTGCAGCAGCAACTCGCCCAGCTGCAGAACAACCCGCAACTGGGTCCACCAGGCCCACAAGGTCCACCAGGGGACGACGGAGAAACCCCCATCGTCCAAGTAGTAGCGCCACCAATCGATGTGGCAAGACCAAAGATATTCTCAGGAGACGGAAAGGAGCTGAGTGGCTTCATAACGGCATGCAAAATTTATCTGAGTTTAAAAATGGTAGGAAGACTACAAGGGGATCAGATGACGTGGATACTATCATATGTACAAGGAGGAGCAGCGGAGTCTTGGAAGGAGAACATCATGGAGATGATTGAAAACGGCGAACAAGAAGCTCCAGCCCACACGGAGGAGCTTTTTGATAGTTTGCGGAACAATTTCGGAGATGCGGATGAGGAGAGTACGGCAGTAGGAAAGTTGAGGTTGATCGAGCAAGGAAGCAAGAGCGCGGAAGAGCATGTACAGGAATTTAAGAGGATAGCACGAGACAGCGGATACGAGGGACGAGCCCTCATCGAAGAATTCAAGAGAAGTTTGTCAGGAAGAATTAGGAAAACGCTGATGGAAGCGGAAAATCCACCAACTACTATCAGGAGTTGGTACGAGAGGAGCATGAAGCTGGATAGGCAGTGGAGGCAGGCGAAGGCAGAAGAAGACTACTATCGGCGGGGGCAAGCGAAGCCCCAACTACGAACCCACACCCCCAACAACACTTTCGTGAGGCCACAGCCTCAACGTCGAGATCCCAACGCGATGGATGTCGACACTGCCGCAGGACCCAGTCGAGGTCCTATCAAGTGTTACAAGTGTGGAAAATTGGGGCATATGGCCAAGAACTGCTGGAGCAAGGCTCCGGCTCGAGATGTGCGAACATTAGATGTGGACAAGCAGCGGGACTATTGGAAGAGGATGTTCGAGGAGGAACAGAAGAATTTAAAAGAGTAAAGGAAGCAAAGTCTCCTCGTTTGACTTCCTACAACAAATTTGATGTACTATGTAACGAAATCAATGTTTTGGACACTGTACAAGAGGAGAGTTTCCTTGTAAGGACAATACGACCTTTAAGGGAAATTAAGCTGAATGTGAGGGTAGAGAAGTTGGACACACATGATGGAGTGGGAGTACAGGCGTTATTGGATAGTGGAGCAACGGGGATGTTCATGGACAAGGCGTTTGCAGAGGAAGAAGGGTTCAAGCTGGAACCTTTAGAAAGACCAATCCCGGTCAAGAATGTTGATGGGACAATCAACGCATCTGGAGCAGTGACACACCGAGTTGCTGCAAACGTGTACTACAAAGGGCATAAAGAAAGAGTACACTTCGAAATATGTGGCCTAGGAAAGAATAAGGTCATATTAGGAATGCCTTGGTTGCAGATGCATAATCCGGAAATCGATTGGGAGAAAGGAGAGGTAAAGATGACCAGGTGCCCAGACGGGTGTGGGTACAAAGACAAAGGAAAAACCAAAGAAAAACAGGAAGAAATACGAAGGGTAGAAGAACCAAGGAAATCAACTAGGCAGTTGATGAAGGAAGCACGAGAGGAAGAGAAAAGGGAAAAACCTGACATGTCGCACAAACAATATGCAGGTTGGAAATTAGTTTCCTTCCCGAAGAAATCAAGTTGGGGAACAGTATTGCAGTATAGATGCGAGGAGTGTGGAATTCAAACCTCGGAACATTTGCTGAGCAAACACAAATGCCCAGCAAAAGAGGAAATTGCCTTAGACGAGTTTGGGATGCCATACGAAGGAAGTGATGACGAAGAGGAAGGACCAACCATGGCCAAGATAGAAGCATACGAAGAAGAGCAGGAAGAAATCCGAGATGAGGAAGAAAGATACGAGCGAGTAAACAAAGCAATAGGGAGATTCAACACTCCCAAAAACATCATCGAGGGGATCGCATTGGGAGTCGAAGCGGCATTCGCCAGGGAATTGGCACGTAATAGACGTGCTAATAGTGGAGCTGAGGGATTGGCGCAACAATCCAAAGAGAAAGCTGAGGGGTGGGCGCAATCACCCGGTGACGTGGCTGACCGATTAAATGGGGAAAAGGCAGAACATCTAGAAGAAGATAACAGCAAGACAGCCACCGCGGGACAAGCGGGGGCTGGACAGGTACGTCCTAAACGAATAAGCGCCCAAAGGAAAAATAGGAGTAGAGAAGAAGAAGGACAACTAGAGATGTGGGTAAGAGGAATGACAGAAGAGATGCTGGAAGAAGAAGAAATTCGAAGCATAGACTCAGTAGAGCAAGTAGTACCAAGACGGTTCCACAAATTCCTTAAAGTATTCAAACAAAAAGAATCAGAGAGAATGCCTACTAGGAAACCATGGGATCATGCTATCGAATTAAAGGAGGATTTCAAACCCAAGAAAGGAAAAATATACCCCTTGTCGCCAAACGAAAGAGAAGAAGTCCAAGCATTCATCAAGGACCAACTCCGAAACGGATATATTAGGCCTTCGAAATCTCCCCAAACCTCACCGGTATTTTTTGTGCCGAAGAAGGATGGAAAGAAGCGGATGGTACAGGACTATCAATTTTTGAACGATTGGACAATTAAGAACAATTATCCTTTACCTTTAATTTCTGAACTTATAGACACTATGGGTAGTAAACGATTATTCTCTAAGATAGATTTACGTTGGGGTTATAATAACATTAGGATAAAAGAAGGAGACGAGTGGAAGGCAGCCTTTACTACTTTCATGGGTGCCTTTGAACCCACTGTTATGTTTTTTGGACTTACAAATTCGCCTGCTACTTTTCAGACTATGATGAACGAACTTTTTAGGGACTTAGTAAATACTGGAAAAGTAGCTGTATTCATTGACGATATCTTGATAGGAACAGACGATGAAGAAGAGCACGATAAGGTGGTGGAAGAAGTGTTGCAGAGGTTGATGGACAATGATCTATTCGCAAAACCAGAAAAATGCGAATGGAAACGAAGCGAAATGGGGTTTTTGGGATGTATAATAGGGAGAAACGGAATCAAGATGGAGGAAAGGAAAGTGAAAGACGTAGTAGAATGGCCGACTCCAAAATGCGTTAAAGATGTACAAAAATTCTTGGGACTGGCAAATTACTATCGACGGTTCATTGAAAAATTCGCCAGTATTGCAAAACCATTACACGCATTAACTAAAAAGGACAAGAAATGGAGTTGGGGAGATGAAGAAGAGGAGGCCTTTGGTACGCTAAAAGCAAGATTCACGTCACATCCAATCCTAGTAGCCCCAGAATTGGATAAAGAGCTAAAGGTGGAATCTGATGCATCGGCTTACGCCACGGGTGGAGAGTTGGCAATGAAATGTGAAGACGGAAAGTGGAGGCCGGTAGCATATATCTCTAAATCAATGACAGAGACGCGGAACGAAACTACGACATTCACGATAGGGAGATGCTGGGGATTATGCGGTGTTTAGAAGAATGGAGACACTTCCTGGAAGGGGCGAAACATAAGTTCGAAATTTGGACAGATCATCGTAATCTAGAATACTTCGCGAAAGCTCAACAACTAAATCAACGACAAGCCAGATGGGCCTTATATCTATCTAGATTCAATTTCGAATTAAAATTCCGCCCAGGAAAGACAATGGGGAAGGCAGACGCATTGAGCAGAAGACCTGACTTTGAACGAGGAACAAAGGACGATAACAAGGATCAAACCCTGTTGAAACCAGAGTATTTCGCAATCCGAGCAATGGAAGAAGGTCATATGTTAATCAATGCGGAGGAAGAGGAAATATTAGAGGAAATCCGAAAATCAGAAGCAAAAGAAGACGATGTAGTGAAAGTGGTGGAAGAGATGAAGCGAGCAAAAGTAAAGTCGCTAAGGGGAGACGAGTGGAAGCTGGAAGAAGGATTGGTACTGAAAGAAGGAAAAGTCTATGTGCCAAAAGACGAAACGTTGAGGACTAAAATCATCCAACTACATCACGATACCCCCATTGCTGGACACGGAGGACAATGGAAGACAGTAGAAATGGTGACACGCAATTACTGGTGGCCAGGCGTCACTAAGCAAGTCCAGAAGTACGTAGAAGGATGCGATCAATGCCAACGAAACAAGAATCGACCAACCCCGCCGGCAGGAAAATTAATGCCGAACCCTATTCCCACCAAACCATGGGCCGACGTATCCGTCGACTTCATAGTAAAATTACCAGAATCACAGGGAATGGACTCAATTTTGGTGGTGTGTGATCGATTCAGTAAAATGGCTCACTTTATCCCAACTACGGAAACAACATCAGCGCTAGGACTAGCCAAACTGTTCAGGGATCATGTATGGAAGTTGCACGGGTTACCAGAAACGGTGATCTCAGACAGGGGACCGCAATTTGCTGCAGACTTTACAAAGGAGTTGAATAAAATGTTGGGAATTGATACTAGGTTATCTACGGCGTTTCACCCACAAACGGATGGCCAAACTGAGCGAACCAATCAAGAACTAGAACAATATCTCCGATCATTTGTCGATCATAGACAAACTGATTGGCCCGATTGGTTAGCAACAGCGGAGTTTTCCTATAACAATAAAGAACAATCGTCAACAAAGGAAACTCCATTTATGGTCAACGTGGGAAGACACCCAAGAACTGGTTTCGATCTCCGACGACAAGGCAACCATCCAGCGGCAGTAGATTTTGCGGACCGTATGAAACTTCAACACGAGGAAACTCAAGCGGCCCTGAAAAAGGCACAAGACGATATGCGGAGGTATGCGGATAGAAGCAGAGGAGAAGCGGTGAAATACAAAGTGGGGGATAAAGTTCTATTGGCTACCCAGGACCTTCAAATCCAGGGACGACCTACCCGAAAACTTACGGAGAAGTTCATCGGACCATACACCATCAAGAAGATCATTTCCCCCAACGCAGTGGAAATAGATCTTCCCCGATCTATTCGGATTCATCCGGTGGTTAACGTCAGCCGAATAGTACTATATCGAGAACAAGTGGATGGACAAGGGAGTAGACCGGCACCGGCTGTAGAAATAGAAGGAGAACAGGAGTGGGAAGTGGAGAAAATCCTTAACGCCAAATGGCTCCGCGGAAAGAAGCGGTACCTAG
>NW_006267368.1:924168-934483 GCF_000300575.1 Agaricus bisporus var. bisporus H97 | reverse complement strand
GTGGGATGACAAACAGTTTGATGCCGAATATCTTAAGAAGTTGGAACGAAATTGGCGAACGTGGAGGTCTTGAAGGGTCGTCTCCGGAGGAGCCGACTTTAAGGAGGGGGCACTGTTAGAACCTTGCCAGAATGTCACGGCGTCACGCTGTCACATCTGTCACATATTTTATTACATAATAATTTTCCTCTGCTGCTACAGTTCGACGGAGGCTAAACTATCGGCATACTGCTAAAATGGCGCAAGCTACAGACTTACCAATTGAACTTATCGATTTAATCTTATCTTTCTTGCCTCCGAACCATGCGGAGCAAGTACAATGGAGAAGGGCGGCGGCGGCTATAGGAAGAGAGGCAAGACCGGTAGGTTGGAACCTATCGGATCATCGGTGCAGACAGTGTGGGAGGGTATGCTTAGCAATGTGGGACTATGAGGAGCAGAAGGCGTGGGTGATACAGAGATGGGGATACTGGGGGCCGCGACAATGGGCAATAGCCGGATTCTTTGTGCTATGTCCATGTGATGCGATGTTAGGTAACTACTTCGGGACGTATTGGTTTGTGTGAGTAGATTACCGGTTTAGGAGTCGTTTGTGCTTGTGGACACTTTTATGGTTTGTTTGGTGCTGTTGACGTTTTTATGATCAATTTACTTTTGTTTACTTACTTCTTACTCCACTCTTCTTTTCTCATGTCAAATGTATAATTAGTCTACTTTCTCATACGTACTTCTTTTCACATGTCAGTATATAAATAAGTTACCTAGGGTAGTTGGTCTGTGCGCCGTAGTCTAGGTATATAAAGTAGGTAGAAACTTGTAGAAGACTCCGTCGAGTTCTCTTAGGTTCACGCCTAATAAACTTTTATCACTTTCCTCTATAGTTCTTAAGTTCAGGTGTGACCTGTGACATCTCAGTCACAGTCGCCCTAACATTATACCCTGTATGACCATAATATCCAACGAGCGTAAGCTTAGCAGACCGGGGGGACAATTTAGAAGGATGAATTTCGACCGGTATATGCGCATAGGCAGTAGAGCCGAAGGGTCGAAGGTGCGAGACATCTTGTCGTTGCCCAGACCAACATTCTGCAGGGACCAGGGAAGGGTTACTGGTAGTTGGGATGAGGTTTCGAATATACGCGGCAGTTTGAACAGCATCCGCCCAGTACTTCTGGGGTAGTCCAGAATCGGCGAGCATCGTGCGTGCCATATCCAACAGGGTTCGCATTGAACGTTCGGCCTTCCCATTTTGCTGGTGGGCGTACGGCGTAGTGAAGTTGAGGATGATGCCATGGGTTTTTATGTACGTACTCCAAAGCTCATTATGCCACTCACGTCCCATGTCAAGTCTCACCTCTTTCAGCACCATCCCAGTCTGCCTCTCCGCCTCCGCATGAAAATCCTTGAAGGCCATTAACGTCGCGTCCGCTGACTTGGTGGTAAGGAAGTATAGTTTTCTGAATGATGTGGCGCCGTCAATAAATAACATGAAGTATTTAGCTCCCCCGGCTGACTGAACCGGGGAAGGACCCCAGATATCAATGTGGACGCGTTCGAGAGGCTTAGTCTCTGGTGGGCTTGGATTATTGTAGGGATGTAAGGTATGTTTCCCATATATACAGTCTTCACAAAGACCGCTTACTTCTGCGGAGCCTGCAACGTTCATTCCATCCACAAGGCCCTCCTTCGACATCCTCTTCACCACCTCAATGCTGGCATGTCCAAGACGTCTGTGCCAAGTTTGCAATGATACCGCCGTTGATTTGGCTTGTACAGCGTTGGCATGAACGTTGGCATTAGGTATCACATACAAGCCGTTTTCCTTGAATGCCACAAGTGCCGTTTCGCCAGCTCTATTCCGGACAATGGCCGTGCTTCCCTCAAAACTGACAGAAGATCCTCTCGAGACCAATTTGGAGATGGAGATCAGGTTCGACCTTAAATGCGGAGTATGCAAGACGTCTGACAGAACCACTTTCGTCAATATTCCATTAAGAGGTGTGTATAGTTCTGCGCTCCCAGTCCCGCTGATAGCGAACGTCGATCCCTTCCCAGCGGCGTTGCCTTGTCGAGGAGGGGAGATCAAGTTATATGTGGAGAAACATATTTTATTGACGAAGCAATGGTCACTAGCTCCGGAATCGAGCAAGGTGACTGTTTGGTAGGTTGGAATTGCATCGGTTGTACTCGACGTAGTATTGATACCTACTCCCCCACCTCTCTGTGATCCTTTGCCAGTAGAATCAACGTTCAACGTATCAGAGACACTGGTGAAGGAAAGGGATGGAGTATTAGGCGAGAGGACGTGGATTGGTAGATTGGATGGTACCTTGGCGACTTTGGTATCGTCGTCGGCGTCAGTGATATCAGCAAGTGCGAAAACTTGCTGTTCCTTCCTTTCCTCCTTATTGTTGGAGTCGGCGGTGGTGTTGTTAGCGGAGGTCTGGTAGGTTCCAGTCGTGGTATTGTTGGCATTACCTCTAGCACCCCCACGTCTCCCAAATCCCTGTGGGAACTGGCCTGCCTTTCCACCTCCCGGCCAATAGCAAAACTCGATGGTATGTCCACGTCGGTTACAGTTTTGGTTGGTACATACTAACTGGCTGTTTTGGCTCCGCTGGCGATCGTTGTTACGAGTTTGAGTGTTCACTTGCAGAGCAGAAGTGTTTTGTGAGGTTGTGACTCGATCGCGGCTAATTCTAGCCCAGTGGGTGAAGAGTTGTTGAATGGCATCGCGAGACGATTTGGTGGTGTATAATGTGGCAACGATAGAGTCCCAAGATCGAGGGAGGGCGTTCAGTATGATTGAACGGAAGGACTTATCATCGATCTTCGCCCCCAAAGCATTCGCGTTGGACCATTTGGTCCTGAGACGAGAGATAAACTCCGTGAAGTCCTGTCCATCCACATACATCATATTCCTTAGCTCCATCTCAGCATTTAGGAGAGCCATCTCGGAGGCTACTTCATAGTTATCAAGGAAGGACCTCCATGCGTCGGCTGCAGTTCCCCCGATCGATATTCCGAGGCCAACGGGATCAGTGGTGTTGTATATGAGGAGTCCCATGGTCCACGCATTGCGTACTTTCCATTCGGCTGCGCGTGGGGTGGTAGATTCCCAAGGTGTGTCTGTTGGCAGAAGTGTAGTATCTGTAGGCGACGGTGGTATAACATTGATAGCTAGAGTTGTTTCAGTGGCCGGGTTGGGGATTGAACCATCAAGGTAGCCGGAAACACCTCGAAGTTCGGCCGCTATGCGAATCATCCCGCTCCATGATACCCAGTTAGTTCCGTTGAATTTCGCGGTGTCTGCAAAAATGGGAGGAGCGTTTCCGCCTGTGTTCGTCGCCATTGTAGTATGTAAAGTTCAAGTGAAGGTCTGTGGAGTATGATTTCTTTATGTTCAAGCAAGGTCGGGGCCCATAACCTAAAATACGAGTATCTCAGTGTCAAACAGATGTCGTGTTGATCACTGAGTAATATTCACCTAAAATACGAGTATCTGCCACAAATAAGTACATGAGATATAAGTCACAAGTAAGCTACTCACCTCAGTGTCAAACAGATGTCGTGTTGATCACTGAGGTGTGAGTTTAAAGTTTCGAGGTATAAGTACTTCGGCATAAACAGCCATAATAAACTGTATAGTTCTGAATTGAAAAGAGATCACAGCTGTATAGCTGAAAGTCGGAAGAACAGAAAACGGAAGTTCAGAAATGAATAGATAAAAATAGAAATAGAAATAACCGAAAAAGGAAAGATAAAGATCATATCAGAAATACCGCACCTCCAGTGTTGAAGCATCTTACAACATCGATGCCTCAACGTTGTTCAGCTTAGTGAGGATCCCTGTAATGCTTATTTGAGTAGAGAATATTCAACAATAAGTATACTCAACCATCCTAGCCAGCGAATATGAATAAATTTCCTTTTTTGGATATGTTTTCCGCTTTTGGATATGTAGCAGCCAATAGGAATCAAGTTCACACCACTCGATTATGTGATAACGTGAACCAAAATAAGTTCAAAAAACGGGTTGATTACGGCCCGATACCGATGTGTGTGGCTGTAAAATAAATAAATAAATAATAATAAAATAAAATATCCCACCATACGCGAAACAAGGAGGACAAGCATTCGATGCAGCTTTCGGTAGTCCGGGGCTATTCAAGATTGACAAGGGAAACAGTAAAATGGGTCTAGCAAAGAAATGACAATGTTTACTAGGTGAAAACATAAACTACAACTTGAATCAGTCATTTCTCGCGTAGCAGGGAGTTCTCGGTTGCTTTGTGTTCCGGCCTCGACACGCAACCTTATGGCAGTCGCGACAAGCATTGAAACATCGTTTGATGCTCATTTTGCCGGGGCAGGAAGCTTCTGCACACTTTGCACAGTGACGGACCTTACTCTTCTTGACTGGTCGAGTGCTTTCGAGATGCTCACTAGCTCGTTTCTTCGCTAGTTGAGTTGCGATGTCTGGTGTTGATGTAGTACTAGTGCTTGCGTATGTAGTACTACTGGGACCTTGAGAATCTTCAATAGTCAGGAAGCCCTGGGTGACCCGAATTGGTTGAGGGACTTGAGCCTGAGTTGGAGGTATTTGATGGGATCGGCGAGGGTCTAGAATAGTTTTGACCAGCGGTTCCCGTTCCGTGGCAGTCAATGATAGAGTTTGCTTGACGTTGACAATCGATTTCCACATTGATATGTAGAGTGAAAGATGTTCCGGAAGCTATACATATGAGATTCTGTATAGCATATGAAGTATTACTCGGGATATACGTACCTTGTATGAAATACCATCCATTCTGTCAGCAAACTCATTCCAGACTCTTACTGCCTGTTTCCAATCAGGGTTCTCGGTGGTTGGTGAGTTAAATGTGGGCTGCTCTTTTCGAAGTGTTCGAAACAATTCTTTTTCTGCTTTTGAATGAACAGGAAGCACCGGTTTTCGAGTTCCTTGAACCTGCGCAAGATATTCATGTTCCATTGGTTTTTTGTTAACAGTCAAAGGCTCGAATGATGCCATTCCGAACATTTCACGAATAGAGGGTAGAATTGGGACTACTCCGATGACTTCTCTGGATTGCTCATAAAGGTTTCCGTTTACCCACGATTCCAGGTATGGAGGTTCAGGGTTATCGACAAAAATGTCTTCGAGTGTTGTATATAGTTCCTGAATCTCGTTTATGATCCAGATATCAAAATGGCTCTTGTAGCAATGACCCGTTCTATTGAACGTGCCAACCTGCCAAATCATATGAATTATAAGTCGCAGAAGCAATATCATTAGCAGTCCACTTACCAAAAGGTTATGGCGTAATGCAAAATCCATAAGCGAGGAATTAACATGTCGGATTGATGCCCCGGATGTGGGAAGGCGGGGGCGAAGGTGTGTGTGAACACCACCCTCCGTAAAATTAGTACCCCGGGAACACCGGTACACTGGGAGGCCACCAAACTTGGGACTATACCCAATCTGCGTATAAAGACTGATATCGGGAGGATCTGAAAGCTGACCAAGCCGAACAAGCTCCAAAACATTTTTCGAAGTTTTCCAACTATTAGCATCGAAAAGGGTCTTTCCTGTTTGAGCATCTCGAAGTGGTCCATATGTGTGAAAAACATCCTTTATAAGAGAATAGAGATATTCTGGAGGTGGAATAGTGCGCCGACAATGTCTCCATAAGGTTTTCGGACTCTGCTTTCGTATATCTTCAAATGATAAGGGAGGGGAAAGTGTTGCACCCCAGGCCTCAATTCGCTGTTTGTCTTCAAGGTTTGGAATAAACATGGCATCGCGAAGTGCATTTGCAAAGTCATAACGAAGACCATGCGAACGTGAGATATAAAACATTTTGAAAATGTGGAATGGATCCTTCAACACACGACTTCGGATATTTGATGGCCATTCCATCGGAGTTGGCCCCAAGATTTGTTTACCTTCGTCTCGACTTGATTCATCAACCTCATATTCTGTCTTATCTCCACCAGGTGTCGGCTGATCTTGATCTTGATCTTTGGCACAATCTGGATGGATCAGATCCGCGACTGTAATTGCGTCCGGAGGTGGATTTGAGTTGGCCATCAAGTCAGGCTGCGGCAGGGATCCGGATAATGGTTCGGATGTTTCTGAACTTGATTGATTGGTGTGCGAGAGCACTGGCGATTGAGGTTTAGATGACGGTGGTACAATTTTGAGGCGAGAGCGAAGAGTTACGATCTTGAATGGTGGTGGACCAAATGTACATAACGGTTGTTTACCGTGTGGTCGAATGATTGCAGCAGGAACTAGCACCTGCGTAACTTCAACAACAATACGGTGTTTGTTGATGGCAATTCCGTTGAATGATGACAATGGAAATTCGACAGTCTCGCCATAAGCAATTATGCGAGTGCTATCATCGTGGTAGATTTGCACCAAGAGCCCGGCTTCCGGATTAGGAGGAAGTGGAAGTGGTAGGGGGAGAACCTGCAGGGCATTGAAGATTTCGAGTGATGCATAAGCATCTCGAGCAGCGTAATTGATTTGTTCGATGGTTAAGTTGCTATTACTCCATTGGTTACTAATCCGGGCAGACACATTTTTATCCAGCCGCTTATGCAGAACGTTTGCGCAAAGATCAGCGAGGCTACACCTGGCATCTGGTACAACTTGCCGTTCACGTGCATATGTGGCCAGATCAATACCTCCCACAAACTCTCGTTGAAAATCAGAAGCATTTTGAAGCGAGCGAATGTCACTATTGACCATCCGTCCCACCTTGAGGATTTTGGGATTTGCTAATAAAAGTGAAAGTTGATGGGGAAGCTTTCATGAAGCAATCAACCTCTCAACCTAAAATGATACAGTTTTATTAGGACTTGTGCAGAGTAAATGGTATATATGTTTAAAACTCTCACCTTCAATATAAATACACTCTTTGCATACGCAACCTGGATAACTGCAGTATTACCGCATTTGATTAACCCACCCGACACCGAGCCTTCCATGTTCCATTCTGTATCAAATCCTACTGCAAGAAACCGCTGTTCATCACCAAGCTCATCCAGAATCTGTCTCATTGCATCATCGATAGCTGATGGCGTTTCTCTGATGTCGATAGCTATACCAGAAGGAACATTATATGGATCAAGGTGAGCATATTTCTTAACTGGTGTTACATTGTGACGCAGCGAAGGAAAAATGTTCTCGAGAAAAGCTTTATCAATAAGGTTATCAGTATAGATAAGGGACGGTTGAGGGTGACCGTAGCGTATCAGTGATTTTTGCACCTCCTCAAGAGACGAGCGGAAAGCATCATGTGCTTTGCTGGCAACAAGATTAAATACGCGTATTTCGCCAACCTCATTTGTCATGGTAAGTAGCCCAGTGAAGATGGGAACACCGTCGACACGGATAATGTGTTTCGGAAACTGAGTTACTTTGATTAATAATGAAGACGAGTATGTTAATCAGAATTTTGCTCACCTTATGGCTATGATCAAGTGCACAGATATTGGCAGTCAGCATTGACATGTGTTGATTAATATCGTTCCGATGGCTCTCGATAAATGTATCATACAAGTCCCGAAGCCAATTTGAGCTTGGAATGTACCCATGATACCCATTTCTAGAGGTGTCTTCAAATGGAAGAAACTGTTCAAATGTCCGACCAGTAATCTTTGAGAATTGTTTACGTGTACGAAGGGTCCATAGGTACTGAAGTTTGATAGTATCGTATGAAAGGAGGTGCGAAAGCCGTAAGGCATCCGAAAACTGTTTCGTTCCCATTCCACTCTGTAGACAAGACCTGAGGATATTGAATGTTGATTTGGATATCCCACTTCGACGGGTGAGATGAGCTGGAAACTCGTGGGCAAGTGCGCGTGGAAGCTTGTCAAGAATTCGCTGGTTCCAGCTGCAAAAAGTGACTGTGGGCTTCCCTGATGGATTTCGGCAGCGCGTACAACGATAACGATATCCAATAATCCAAAATGAGGAGTTTTGGTCGATACACCGTCGAGGTCGTTGGAGGCTACCATGGCGAGTTAACGGGGCATTACAATTGGGACAAGGAATGCCATCTGGACAGAGGACATGCGGGTCCCATAGGAAAAATCTAGGATTATATAGGGTTTGGGGCGTGATACTTGCATTGCTCTTGTTCAACATGAAAAACACGGAGCGCTGAGGAAACCAAAACGTCTGGTTGTTGCGGTAGAGAGGAGGAAGTCCATCTTCTCCTCGCTTATCCGATTCTGCCAGTCGTGCATCGAATTCAGCCTTAAGCCATGGTGGTAGTGGTTTTTGCCACGAAGTGCATACTGGATCAGGAATTGGAGGTACCGTACCATCGGCAATATACTTTTCATCCTCATCTTCCTCTATATCGCCATCTTCTACACCTAATCCATCCTCCATCAGCTTGTCATAGTCTTCGGGCTCGCCATCTGCTCCCATAACGCCATGTTTAATAGGATGTTCAGGGTCAGGTACTGGTAACACCGCGTCATTTGAGGAACTCGGACCACACGAGGTCAAATTATGAGTAGGCAGTGACTGTGATAATTGTCTGGAGTCTTGGATAGAGAACTAAATGAATTTGTTAATAACGAAGCATTAATACTAATCATACTAACTAATGACTCACTCTGGGCATACTCAGACCTTCAGTATTTGAACGCGCAAGGGATTGCTTCTCAGGAACTTGAACAGACTGATTCCGAATGGATATGTCAAAGAAATGGAATGATTCGAGTGAAAGTAGTCTTACAAATGAGCCAAATGCTATGTTCACACCCATATCACTACTATTCACTCGTTTTCGCGGTCGCCCGGGCTTTCGCTTAACCACTGGGCTGAGCGACTCTCCACATGCAATAAGCTGCGCCCGTTCTATCTCTTGTTCCCTCTGCTTCGGTCCTGATCCGACAGGACGACCAACAGGCCGTCGAATGTGTTGTACTACCAAGGAACAATCATTCTTGTCCTTGTTCTTGCTTCCTTTTGGTCTACCTGGACCTCGTTTGAGAGCAGTAGCAGTCTCCGAAGATGGGAGTTCGGTGCTTGATAAACTGATGTCGATGGCTGGAAGGGAATTAAGTGGCCCAGGTTTAAAGATAGCAACGCCTTGATTGGGAAAGTTGCTGATGGAATTTCCATTGGTGCTTTCCGTGACTACAACCGTGTCATCCTGTATTGTCGCCGCCCGTGCACCTGGGTTAATGTTTGGGCTAGATGCCGGAGGTGATTAGCATCTGGTTGACAGATGAATAACACGCGAGAATTGCTCACCTGAATGAAGTTTGAATACTATTGCTTAGGCTATCCATTGACTCGAATAAATCATTGTTCCAATCAAATTGATTGAACAAATAGTCGTCTTCGGCGTCGAAATCCATTCAAGTTGGTGTCTTGTTCAATGTTGGTGCAGCTGTGCCAGCGACGACGCATGTGAAACCAACATGACCAAGAAATAAATTACTTAATACTTATATAATACGGGGTCGTATCGGTATCGGTATCCTCCACACACATGATCAACGAGCCTTGATTACTGATAACGTGAACACCCGGTCGTAATAGTACAGTACTATAATTAGTAATCGACGCCTTGTTACAAAGCCTGTGTTATTGGCCAAGGCCTAATTTGTTCATATTTGGGCAGCCATGACAATCTGGTCTTGCGACAACCACCCGTGGTTTGACTATTCAGGGAAGAAGCGAAAACATGGGTTGCGCGAGTTGTCGACGAGTTCTGATGAATCGGATACTATGGGTGAAGGACGAGTAGCGAAACGGGCACGACGGGACAGTGCATTAGAACAAGGGTTTGCAGATCTCTCGCTCCTGTCAAACCCTGTCGTTGGTAGAGAGGAAGAGGGACCTATGGTCATAGAGTTACCGCGGGAGGATGGGATGGATGACGGTGCGATGTTACCCAGCACTGTCGAAGAGCCGGGACAAGAGATACCTGAAGTTCAGATGAAGACATCATCCTGGTACGAGATCGATAGTCACCGTCAGTCATTAACGAAAGGAAGTGGCTTATTGTATGGTACTTGTACTAACAAATAAGTTCTAGGACTCGTCATAACCGACCTCGACTCGTTCGCTTCGGAAGATGAGGAGGGTTCGAGTGGGATAACTATTAATGCAGACCTCTTGAAGCACTTTAAAGACCAGCCACCGCTCGTACCACGCGAGCTTTTGGGTCCCTCACCGGAGAGCCAAGCTCTTGTGCTCTTCCGTCCGCTTCCAATTCAAAATTTGGAGGCATCGGAGCTGGAGCGATGCCATATCTCGGTTCTCCGATATTCCGCTGCGCAA
>NW_006267368.1:863203-924068 GCF_000300575.1 Agaricus bisporus var. bisporus H97 | reverse complement strand
GTGAGGGAAGCGGCCGCCAGGGCCTCTGGGGCTGACGCATTGCATGTTTGTGACGAGATTCGCTGAAGATAGGGCTAGAAAGAAGTCAGATGGGCGCTAGTGAGGAGGGAAGATGCGAATGTACCTTGCGCTGGCGGGAGAGGCGGTGGACCTCTTTCGAGGCGGGTGCGGGCTACTCTGCGCTTGAGGATGCGAAAGTACTGCTTTGCGTTGACATAGAGGGGCTCGTCGTCGATGTTTGCGAGCTCGAGGGGTGGTTGGGACTGCGGGGCGGCAGACTTGGGCGGGGAGGGCGGGGTGGGAGGATCAGAGGGCTGGCCCTGAAAGATGTCGTGGTTGTTGTAGAGCTGGAAGTGGTCTGGCTCTCTGTAAAAGGGGCGAAAGAGCTGGTCGTTCTGTGCGATGTGGAGGTGGTGGTCGAGCTGGGTGTGCTGGTGGTGGTGGATGTCGTGGAGGGCGTTGTGGACGATGTGCGGCTGCGGGTGCAGGCTGTGCTGGACAGCGTGCTGCTGCTGTTGCTGGACGTCGTGGAGGTCCATCGCTGGCCCCTGATTGGCTCCTGCGAACACCAAGCTTAACCCTCCCACGTGATCTCTCTCCTCTTGCCATGCTCGCCGACGACCTCAAGGCCCTCAAGGTCGCCGACCTCCGTCGCATCCTCACCACCGCACACACCACCGCACCTGCACGCGCAACAAAAGCCGACCTCGTCGCACGCATCCTCGACAGCAAAGACGCTCAGGACGCCTATCTCGCTCTCTACCCACAGCAGCAACCAGTTGCTGTTGCTGCACCTGAACCTGCACCTCTGCCCCAGTCAACAGAAACACCACCACCACCACCCCAAAAAGATGCATCTCTCCCTCCGGAAGACTCGGAGCTCGAAAAGCGCAAAGCACGCGCTGCACGCTTCGGCATACCCCTCGTAAATGATGTTCGTACATCCCAACCCTACTCATACCCATTCTAACAATCTCATAGGACTCTGACAAACTCAAGGCGCGCGCACAACGCTTTGGCACAGCTGCCGCCTCCAACGTCGACGCAGAAGAACTCGAGAAACGCCAAAGGCGCGCCGCACGTTTTGGCACTAACCCTCCCGTTCGTCTCCTCCCCTCTCTCCCCATCCACACCCCACCCATCTTCTCCTCCAGGCTGCCTCTTAGTAACCTTTTGTACTCGATTCTTCAATACATTACATATGCTGTGACTCTAAAAGGCAACCCATCAGATCGATCTTAGCGCCAGCCATGACTTCCTCCACCCAATCCACAAACCTGGGCTGGCCAGACCAAGAAACCATCTGCAAGTACACCTCTTACACAGAACCCCTTCTCTCTTCAGAACTCGCTCGTCGAGCCTCTGCCACCACCCTCGGCGATACTCATCTCGTTTCCTTTCAGCCCTCCCCCAACCCCCACTTTGCCAACCAAGACCGCTACGTCGTCCAGGACTGGCCTCTTCCCGACGGTCTCTGGTCTTTTCGTGCCATCTTTGATGGTCCGTCTCTTTTCGTTTTTCACAACCTAAATCTGATCCCCCTACCACCAGGTCACGGCGGTCATGCAACAGTCGATTACGCCACACAGGTCCTTCCGACCCAGCTCAAACAGCATCTCGAAGCTAGATCACAGTCTCATCCTGACTATATATCCCAGCTCCTCCATGATACCATTGTTAATTTTGACGAAAGTCTGAAGCGCGACCTTCTTGCCATTCTTCCCGACGTCGACGTTATTGCTCAGATGACCAACGACAAACTCCATACCCTGGTTGGCGACCTTCAAGCCTCGGAAGACAGCGACATGGTCCTCAAGCGATGCATGCATGGCACCACCGCTCTCATCGCTCTCTTTGATCCTCCCAAGCGTAACCTGTGGGTTGCTACTCTGGGTGATGGAATAGCAGGTATGTCCGTCTATATTCCCCATCTTCCGTCTTCACATCCACTCCACCAAGCCCTCGGCAAGAAAGATCATCTAGGAAAGTGGTCTGCGTCTCTTCTCAGTTCATTCCACAACGGGTGCAACGACGCCGAAGTTGAGCAAATTCGTAAAGACCACCCTGGCGAGGCGGAATGCGTTCGAAACAACCGAGTCCTCGGCGCCATTGCGGTCACGAGAGGTTCATTTCTATTTTATTTCATCCGGGTCCCGCCATTTCTCAAAAAAAGATGATAGCTCTCGGCGATCACTGTTTCAAACTGTCCTCCATCTTTAGCGACCAGATATTTTCACGCACCTATCCAGGCTTTTCTTTCTCAGCTACCAGTCTTGAAGAAATTATAGCACGTAATCTGACTCCACCCTATGTGTCCAATCGTCCGGACGTCCAGCACGTCAATTTAAATAACGACCAATACCAAGAGACACGCTTGATCATGTGTTCAGATGGCCTCGTCGACTTGTACTTGGATCAGTCTGAATCCTTGACTCAAGAGCAGCTACCCGAGATCTGGCTCAGAGCTCTCGACAAACGCGACACATCGTCAAATACTGGGGATAACCTTGCTCTGGCTCTGCTTCGCCATGCCCTCGGAGGGGAGGATGCTGAGACAGTATCGAGGAACATGACTTTGGAATATGAGGAAGCAAAGTGGATGGATGACACAACTATCTTAGTACAGGGAATTTAGATGTAGATAATGATGCTTTGTCATCATCAATTATATTATTCTCTCTTCATCACCTCCATCTTCAACGATTACTCATGGACAACCAACCCGCATTCACTTGCCTATCATGTTCTATCGCTTTCCTCTCGCCAGAGGAACAGCGTAAGTCTCCTATCATGTTCAATATACACCAATCTGACGCTCTTTTCAGGTGACCATTACAAGTCTGATCACCATCGCTACAATATGAAGCGTCGAGTGGCGGGACTACCGCCCGTTAGTGTTTCTGTATTCAATCAGAAAGTGTTGGATCGCAAAACAGAAACTGCCATTATGAGCTCTACGAGAGGCTCGATCTGTGAGGTTTGCAAGTGAGTCATCTCCGGCTCCGCCCCACATCTCAAGATTCTCAAAGTTGCTCCACAGTAAAGTCTATACAACCGAAAACTCGTATCGTTCCCATCTGCAATCTAAAAAGCACAAAGAAAATGAATTGCGTCCTGTCCCTCGATCTAAACCAGTATCCGAACGTCCTGAAGAGCAGCAGCTTCCCACTACAGACCTCCAGGAAAATGTTCCAGAGGTGAAGAAAGAAGAAGTTGGGGTTGTAGAGACGAAACTTGCTGCTCTCACTGTAGATGAAGAAGGGTCGCCAGAAGAGGAAATCAACCGTACCATAGACGAAAAGATCGCAGCCGCTCGTGCTAGACTGTCTCCCTCTCACTGTCTATTCTGCCCTCATCAATCTTCCGACCTCGCAGACAACTTGACCCATATGTCTTCTTCCCATTCATTCTTCATCCCCGATGCTGATTACCTTGTCGACCTTCCCGGTCTGATCACGTATCTCGGCGAGAAAATTGCTGTCGGTAATATTTGCATCTATTGCAACGACAAAGGAAAAGAGTTTCGGTCGCTGGAAGCAGTTCGCAAACACATGGTTGATAAAAGCCATTGTAAAATCACATATGAAAGCGAATCGGACCGCCTCGAAGTCTCGGATTATTACGACTTTACAAGTTCATATCCCGATACTCAGCACAAGAAGAAAAAACAAATCAGGGAGGATCAGGAATGGGAAGACGTTGAAGGAGGAGATGCAGATGCAGATGAGATCGTGGATGAAGAAATGTCAGGATCAGAAGAGGATTCAGAGGAGCTACCGGACACTCAGATCACATATGGCGACTCCCACCTTGAGCTCGTGCTGCCTTCCGGTGCACGCATCGGGCATCGATCACTGAAGCGCTATTATGATCAATCATTCCCTGCAGCGCCTAGGGGAGGGAAAGCAGAAGACCCCAATTCTGGTGCAGCTTTTGTTCGCCGATTATTAGCGGACAAGAATTCGGCCTTGGTTCCCCGCAAAGGTGGATTTGGAGCCTTTGGGGCTGGAACGGATGTTATCAAGGCGCGGAATCGTGGTGAAGCTAGAGAGGCCGGTCGCCACGTTCGTGAATTCCGTGATCAAAAACGGCGCGAAGACTTCAAGACCAAAGTTGGCTTCATTCATAATCACCAGAAGCACTTTAGAGATCCCTGTGCGTATATCCCTCCCTCCCTCTTTAATTCATACACTCATCATCACTTTGCAGTGCTTCAATGATCACACCTTTGCTTGCCTTTCTGTAGTAGTGATAGATTTCCCATAATTTATATCATTAACCAAGACAAGTAGCAGTAGAAAAAGCTCCACCTACGGACAACAAGTTGGAAGGAAACCATGAACAAGCACAGTGGTATATAATATAAGTCTGAAACACGAACAAGACAACATGATTGCCACGTCTAATATAAATACGCTGCTGGAACTATGCCTTCTCGTCCTGTGCGAAGGTCACGAGCGTACCACCAACTGTCATTTCAACGAGTCATTTTCAGTGTGAAAAAGAAGAATGAAACGAAGAAACAACTCACGCATGATCTTTATCATCCAAGATTTCAACTTCTGTCCCTGCTTGCAACGGCAGCTCTCCTTCACCATCGGGAACGAAATCGTATCGTACATGGGCCATACGACTGTTCTCCTCCGGTAAAAGCCCACCGACAGCTTCAGATGGAGTTTCCGCCCTTAGATAGTTACTGGCATCAGGACCGAAAGGGTCATGGTCGTCACCACGAATCGATTTCTCTTCCTTCTCTACCGTGTAGTTGCTGAAAGGGCTAGTTCCAAGAATAGTGGTACGGGTAGCGGCATTGATATGTTCAAGCAACGATGATGGTCGGAGCTGTGTCGAATCATCGTCTTCCTCCTCGCTTGGTTCATACTTGACCTTGTCATCTCGTCGTGAGAAAAGAGTCCAAAGAATGCCAATCAGTGCCAACAGGAAGACGACTCCAGCAGAAATGGCAATGGAAATAAGAATGACAATCCCAGTTGCCAAGAATTCTACAAACTAGTCAGTACACGGAGGGTAATCGATGACATAAAAGGACGAACTGTGTTGAGCGAAACTGAATTTTGCGAAAGAGTGGAACAAAGAAAAGATCGACCCCGCTTGCCCATTTTGAGCTGTTGAGACAATATACGGGAAAAAGGTTTGTCCATCAAAAAGAACGGAGGAGGCATTGCCGTAGCTTGGATCAACCAGAGCACCAGATATCATCAACATCCGGTCGGGTTCAATGACTCCTTGCGCAGTGTGGGTATCCTGCAAAGGTACCATTGTAAGTTGCGAAACTGCTGTGTTCGAATCGAAGTTGGAACCTTCAAAAAGCGCGAAGTTAGAAAAAAAAAGGCTTCAGGCACTGATCAGAGCATACCGAGTGTTGACCACTTGGCCCCATTCCAGAAAGACAAGAATGAGTTTGAGCCGTCGGACGCTCTTCAGATAATGAGTGGAAGGTTAGCAGTGTGTTATGACTGTGCTTACCTGCCAGCGACGAAAATACTACTGCGGTTGCCATCATTCACTTCGAGAGCGACTACTGGACCAGGGAGATCTGAACCCGAGCCCAAAGTCGTCCAGGTAAGATTGGCCATGTTGAATTCAGCAACGCTGGTGAATTTGTTATTTTCAAAGGCAAGTGATCCACCAACAACGAGATATTCCTGATTACTCTGTAAGGATAAACCAGTGAGCGACCAGTTGAGGTGAAGTTGAATACGTTTGAACTTACCCCAGCATATGCAACGGCAGAGACCTGACCCGAGATTCCAGCACCAGGAGCATTCCATTGGCTATCAGAAGTGTCATAAACACAGACAGCCTCACACGTCAATGACCCTGCTTTTGCAAAAGTGCCGGCAACCACGATCTTGTTGGGTTGACTACTGGATTTTGTGACGGAACGAACAATGACAGATTCACTACCACTGACTTGCAGTGGCTGCAAACTGTCAAGATCCCACTGCTGCTTCGTAAGATCATAGATCGCAAAACCATTGGCATTGGTGTCCGGAATGGTGAATTGTCCGCCCACATAGAGGCGATTGCCATCTAACAAGAAGGTATGGACTACACCATTTACTTGTGGACCAGTCAATCCAGATGTCGAGTTACTTTCGAGATCATACAGCAGGACACCAGAGACGATTATACCGCTTCCCATGTCGTGAGTAAAATTGCCACCAAAGATGGCAATTTCTGTGGAGGAGGTACTATTGGTCCAGAAAACGCCTGCTAGGACGGCAGGGGCAGAGGCAGATGGTAGCGCAGGCAGTGCAGCATTCGATTGTCTTCCGAAAACCTGATGTAAAGACTGGCGAGTAATCTGGGCCGAGCGAGAATTATACGTCCGACGATTGTTCGGAGTACTAGCGTTCGCCGCAACAGGTCGTCTTGACAACGCAACCTGGACAGGATCCACTCTTGGCCCATCGTCATCTCCGTTTTGAAGCATCGTAATGCCACTTGCACCAAATTTCCTGTACGCAACCACGTTGCCAGCAAGCCATTGCTGTGAGGTGCCATTGGCGATAAACGACATATCCCCCATTATGAATCCACCACTGCTCATCCAAGTATTGGCATTGGAATTCCACACAGCGATGCCAGAAACATCGTTTCCGTCAACCGAGGAGAAGGAACCGACAGCCTGAACAAGACCGTTGTTCGAACTAAGGCCTGTTACGCGACCGCTAATGCCTGCACCTAGAGCAGACCACTTGTTCTGTTCAATCTCATAAGCAGCGATGCTGCGCAGACGCCCGCTAGTAGTATTGGCTGCGGTATCACTGAATTCGCCTCCAACAATCAAGCGATTCTGATCAACGAGTAGAGCGGACACTGCCCCATCCAAACCGTTGCCTGCCAAGGCGGCCAAAGCCCCATTTTTGTACATCACGATGTGAGACGCTCCAGAAGCAGAACCAGACGAGAGTTGAAAGTTACCACCAAGGAAGATGGTGCCAGAGGGATGATAGGCTATAGCAGTGATATTGACGTTGTTGAGCACATTTGTGCTCCCGAGGGCAGTATACAGCTGGGTGCTAATGCCATCCAACGTTGTCAATGAAGTATTGGGAAGGATCTGGGAAGCGTCGAGAGTGCTACTAATAGTATCAGCACCTCGTAGCCATTCAAAGAAACCAAAACCACGTTGTAATCCTTGCAAGGCTCCGGGCGTACTAGAGCTATTAGAGAAGCTGGCGGATTTGAGAACAAGTTCTATTCGATCAGCCACAATCTCATATTGTCCACCGGAGCCAGAACCCTGAGGCTGGTCGGCCAAGGTCATAGTGATGGTCGTAACAAAATTAGGGCCAGAGGGCACGATTGGGCCGCTGTAGAGAAGGGCGCTGGTATCGTCTGTGTTCTGTTGGGAAATAGTGGTGACCGAGGGAGCAATGTTTTCTCCAGGAAAGACGGTCACTTTGACGCTGGTTCGGGAGTCGCAATCTTGGAAATCAGTGCATCCTGGTATCAAAATATGGATATCATAGTTCCCTGCAGCAGACACATAGGGAATCCAGGTGAAGCTAGGTCCAGAATCTGGGGAAGTGCCAACGTCAACGTTGGAAACCAATACAGTCTGGGTGGTCCCCGCAATTCCCGTGTCGGCTACCTTTGCGACCCAATTCCCCATTCGAGTGGTATTTGAAGGGTTGGGAGCAAAACAAGACTGCCCGTTATCGCCATCAACTGCAGAGGCAAAGGCACCGGATGAAAGTAACTGAAGAATATGTAGGCCTGGACCACTACCGGTGAAAGCCGACAGTTTGACCTGCACACCAGTGATGGAAACAGTGGATTCGAAAAGAAAGTCTTGATACAAGATGGAAGAATCTGTTGAAAGCGGACAGGAGTCGGAGCACGTTTGGTTCTGTCCCGTAGCGGGGTCTGTATAAGTGAGAGTACGGACTGTGTTGTCGGGAATGGTGGTGATACTGAAAAATATGAGATATCATTGAGAAAAAAAAAGGACTAGGTGATCCCAAGAGAAAACTCACCTAAACGCGGTTGTGCCGTGATTCGGTTGAAAAGTGTTGCCGAGGCGCAGACCAGCAGCCGAGATGAAGGAGAAGGTGCGAATATTGATGAGAGGTTTTCCATTGTCAATAGAAAACCAGGAATTCCCAGGCCCATCTGGTCCAGCGGGGCAAATGATGTTCTGAATGTTGGAGAAACCCGCGTCATCGGTGGATGGAGAACCCTGAATATCTGTATTCTTCAATGGGACAGGGACGAGAGAAGACGAAAAGGGAGTCGCGCCAATGGAGGAAGGGACATTGGGGTTATTTGTGACATTTAAAGAGCCGGAGCCGAATGCGGTAAGAAAGGAGCCGGCAAAAAAGATGCTGGTGTCGGAGGAATTGGTTGTGATGGAGCTGACTCGCGATTGTGCGCCTGAGAAACCGTGGAAGGGGGGAGGATTCCATGACTGAGCGTTTGGATCCCAAACGGCGACTGCAGAAGCAGGGGAAGTAAAGGAGCCACCTGCCCAGACTTTTTTCCCTTGCTGATCACAAAAGAGAGACAAGATTTCGCCGTTGGGAGAAGTAGAGGAGAGGGATGAGAAGGAATTGGAGGAGGGATCGTAGGAGGCGACGTTGCTAGAGGAGATGTCTGCGAGGGAAGAGAAGGAGCCCGCGAAGTAGGCAAGGCCATCGAGATCACAGGCAGCATTGATCCTGCCCCCCGAGTTGGTCGAAGCGATGCGGGATAATGAGCCGTCCGAGGAACGAGAGAAAAGAGACGAAGAGGCTGGGTCGAAAGCGAGAGAAGAGTTGGAAAAAAAGTCAAAGCCGGCAAAGTCGCCTGCGAGGCCGACCTTGCCCATGCGGTCGAAGTCGACGAGGGGGAATGCGGCGCGGGCGAGAAGGACATGGGAGAGGAGGAAGAGGAGGAGGGCGGTGTCGGGGGCGGGCATGGTGGTGGGGAGGATGATTAGGGTATCGTTCACAACCGCATGCGGCCAGTTCGCGACCAACATGCACGCGAGGCAAAATTGTATTATGTCATCTATTATCAAATACATTCCCACACCCTATCCTCGCTTCACCACCACATCATCCAGCTGCACCTGCGAACCTACCCCGATCACAAACGGCGACGCCTGCTCGAACGACCTGCGACCTGTCAGTTATAACATCATCCCAGCCCGGGCATAACACGCACTGTGGATAGCGGTACCGGTGCACCAGGGGCCGCCGGGCACTCATCATCAGCCGGGTGTTCTCGGCCTCGACCTCCTGTGCAGCTGCACGGCTCACACTCCTCTTCAACCATTCCCCGACGGGGGTCGAGTACATGGCGATCCAGCGAGTCAGATAGACGTCCTTCCCCGGTTCGGGTGCGTATTTATAGGCGGCGACGACGAGGCCTGCGGCGATGAGGGCGTTGCGCCAGAAGGGAGTAACAAAATCTGCTAAGGTCCAGACCAATGTTCGAATGATGAAATTGTGCGACTACTGACCTTCCTTGGGGTAATTGGTGTGCTCTCCTGCATGGTTTGTAGAAGCATTTCGGTGCGCCAGGCGCGTACGAGCGACGCGCACAGCGCGACTGGCGAGCAAGGACATGGTGGATAGAAGGATGAACGGCAACAGCCGAGTGATTGATTGGGGGTTATAATAATAATTAGCAAAAATTAAAAATTAAAAATGTAAAAATAATAGTATTTGCAGTCAGCTCTAGTCCCTGTTCCTTCTCTCCCGCAGGATGTCCCTCACTTGCGAGGCTGCCTGCCGCGCTCCTGCACTACCTGCCCAACCCTTCTGCCTGAGCCACCCAACAAGCCTTGGTGTCAACGCCGCAGTCAGTCCCACACGGACGGGCAAAAAAAGAGTCTTGTGCACAGTATACGCCAGCGCTATCATTGCCCACAGACCCTCCGAGCCTACTTGGTTCGGATGTGCCACTCTCTCGATCTGATCACGCCCCGGCTCCACCGGTTTAGATGGCAGCATGTCAGAGACAAGGCTCTTAGCCTGAGCGGCAATACGAGACACGTATTCCGCCCCTAGCAGGTTGATGCCCACAAAGGCAATGCCAAAATCGAGGGTAGAAAGCACGATGTATACACCGAGAGCATACCATCCGTATGCCTTGACGAGATGCTTGAGGCGCTGCGAAAGGCTCAGATTCTGCGGCGGTGGATGCGGTGCGGGCGGAGTATTGGTGAGTCGAGCAGGAAAGTGATGGAAGAGACGGGTGCTGGAGTTGCGGGGCTGGTGGGTGAGGACTGTGCGGGACCGGGCAGCGGTGGGAAGGAGTGGTTGTGCGCCTCTGGGAGCTACAACGCGGAGGAGATTCAGGCGGGGGAGGATTGCGCGCATGACGAATGAAAGAAGAGACGTGGGAATTTGAAGGCAAGTGATCTGATTGATTCAAAGTTTACTTAAGATTAAAAAAAGTGTAGTCAACACTGCTCCTTGCACAGACTTGCACAGTTTCTGCGGAGACTCGTGCCACAAACTAGTTCTCCTTCTATTATATGTATCCGGCCCATCTTCTCTTCTCCCTACAAGTCCCCGCAGAACGCTGACACCCCCCACTGAATGGCACCCGACAACGGCGACGACTACCAAGCGTCCGGCCCCTTCGAGGGTCCAGAAAAACTCCTCGAGATATGGTTTGCACCATCTGCCGCCTCTGTTCCAGGCATCCCAGATGCAGACGGCAGGATCGGTCTCCGCCGGATCGATCGCAAAGTTTGGGAAGACATGCTTGACATTGTCAAATGCAAGGTCCTCAGCACCATGGATGGACTCGAAATGGATGCTTACCTGCTCAGGTATCCTCCCTTTTCTCTTCGTCTCCTCCACCACTCACTATACTTCCGCAGTGAATCATCCTTTTTTATATTTCCTCATAAACTCATCCTCAAGACTTGCGGCACTACTCTTAACCTCCTCGGCGTGCCCCGTATCCTCGAGATTGCTGCGCAGTATGCCGATCTGCCCACCGTCTATCGTTGCTTCTATTCCCGCAAGTCCTTTATGTTTCCAGAACTTCAAAAAGGGCCCCACCGCGACTGGAAGCACGAGGTCGAATTTCTTGACGGCATCTTTCACGATGGCGCTGCCTACACTATAGGAAAAGTTAATGGCGACCACTGGCTGTTATATGTAGTCTGTTCATCCGATACCACTCCGAGCCCTCATTCCAGCAACAATACCCTTCCCTCTGATCCGGAGCACATACCTGACTATACCATTGAAATTTTAATGAGCGGCTTGGCTAAAGGCCCACGAGACGCTTTCCACTTTGGTGAACAGCCGTCCACCGATTCGCCGTCCATGCTCGCCTCGGAAAGATCCCTCGAATTGGGCATCAATAACATTTTTCCCTCTCACCTCACTTCTTTAGACCCCTACGCATTTGCCCCTTGCGGATACTCATCCAATGCGCTCATTCGACTGGGAGATACGGCCAGATCAGATGCCCTTACTTCCAGGCCGAGGGAGGGTTATTATACTATTCATGTGACTCCCGAAGAAGGCTGGTCTTACGCCAGTTTCGAGTGCAATGTTCCTTTAGCTCCCTCTCATAATAAAGGAGCCGATATTAAAGTGATGCCAGATATCGAGACACTTGTCCAGCGTGTTGTATCGATATTCCAGCCTGACCGCATCACCCTTACTTTGTTCATCTCGAGCAAGGATAATAAAGACGATCCGACGAGTCACGTCGAAGATGCACAAAGGGCTTTTCGCTCCGCGTTGGCTACAAAGAAGGGGACGATAAAACATAACAAAATATATAGAAGGACGGACAAGATCAACTACGAGTTTGGAGATTATGATCTTGCATTTGCCTCTTTCGAACTTGACGGCTCAATCCTTGATGGGAATCACGACTGCCACTGAGGAAGTTGTATTTGTTGTTTATGCTGAAATTTGTATATACATAATTATCAATCAATCGGTACTTAACTAGCTTTCTTGAATAAGGGCACCTTCCAGGGCATACTCTGAGTAAGTACGTTTAGTAATTGCACAAATACATAGCGGCCAACAAAACAATGGCATAAAGTTATTATCCCACAGTATTATAGGTTATCAAGTAGAATATCGGAAAGCAATAAACACGCAAGACACTTATTCTTCCCATTTTACGGCGTGTGTGTCATGCCGGTGCTGTATCGTGCACAAGGGACATAGTCGTGCATACATTTCGATGATTGGCCAGGTAATGGAGCTCTGTGGATTCAGATATAGATTAGCACTGAATTGATAAGTATCACTGTCATAAACGACTCACAAATCCGAGCTTCTTGATTTCTCTCAGCATCTCGGGCACAGGAGCATGAGACCTATGCACGTAGTTCAAAACATCGTAAACTTGAGGCTGAAGGGGAAGGCGGTCAAATAAAACCTCCTCGGAGTTGTCATTATCCGAAAGAGGATCATCTATTTTCTGACAATAAGATCGTCTCAACTTCTCAAACTCGGCCTCAGAAGCGTCAAGTATCGCGTCCCTTGGTGCCAAAATGAGATGGTGCTTCTCAGAGCCACTACACAATCGATGGAAGCTGATCCAGGCCCGTAAATTTTCGGGTAACTCGTGCAAGTTCCCCTTCCGCAGGCAATTTGCCACCCGACTATAAATGTCAGGTGACAGACAAGTTGTCTCTTTGAGTTCTGTTATCAAATTGTCGAGGAACAACCTGAAAGCAGTGGCGAATGCCTCCGGAGACGGTATTTCCACCGAGTTCATGAGGTGGAGACGGTTTAGCATGAATGCAGGAAGAGATGGAAATGCCATGTTATTCCAAGGTTCCACCACTGAGCTCTTGAGTATGACGGCCTGTTCCGGCACGAACGAATGCGAAACAAACGGCGATGAGTGAGAATGAGAAATGGTGGATGGCATTAACTGGTTTAGGCTGCTCGACGTAGCGATTTCAGCCGTGAAGCGACCAGTATGAGATCTAGGAATTTCCGTCTCTTGAGAGACTCCCTCAGATGAAGCGGGTGAGATTGTCCGTCCTCTACTAGAGCCTTTAGATGATGATGTGACATTCTGCCCATAGGCTGGAGAGGTGGGCTGGCGCGATGCCACAAAAAAAGGGTGGTGAGCACCGCCCGCGTCCTCAGGTCCATTCAATGTCATTGTATGGTCCATAGACAGCTTGGTCCGTTTCTTGGGTGTATAGTTACAATCCATTTCGTCCTGCTCGCTGCAATGGTTGCAAATTGGGAGGTTGCGGTCGCACTGCGAAGATGAAAAGGAATATGCCGTCATCAACAAATGGAGGATCGGCATTTCAATATCGCACTAACTTTAAGGTTTTTGAGGCGGCATCTATCGCACCTCGGAATTCCTCTATGAGCGGGTGTTGGTAAAGGGGTATATCTGCAGTCCCGACCGGTAGCCCAAGAACAGTGATTACAGGTAGGGAGAACCCGATCGCACTGTGTGACTAATTTAGAATTTCCACGGAATTTTTTCCAGCGCAATTTAACCCAGCATACCTTGAGATTATTGACACGACAGTGGTCACACCTTGGCTTTCCGCGATGGCCTATCCAGAGCGACTGTCTGGCCATATACATTTTCGGGTTGGGGATGCGAATTGTCAATTGATTATCGTCGACTGAAGAAGCTTCCAATCCTTCTTTGTTTAAACTTGAAGAAGCCATAAATCGTACGATGGAAGTTTCTGAAGAACGTGGACCGCTACCTAAATATCAAGCGGACGTTGAATTGCGGACGATGTATGAGATATACACCCCGGTTACCCTTGACGATCAGAAAGGGCATACACACCGCTTCACTTATAGGTCAAACTTGCCAAAGGCCAACTATCGATAGTGAAAAAAGCTCCCGCCGACGGCGCACGACACAGACTGGTAGAGGATCAAAGAGTGCCGAAGTAATGACCCTGGATGGCCGTCGCAAATTTAGAGCTGTAAAGAAACTGAGAGAAATTTATAGAGATGCGGTACCTTGCCCTTTGAGGCGGCGAAAGAAGGGCGACAAGAATACAAGGGGTTAAGAAACGGTCGATGGAGCTCTCAACAGCTCTGAACTTATTCAGTAAACCTGTGACGTGACATGCGGTGACTTCGCCCGATTTGTCAAGAAATTGGACAATCAGCCTGGTAGATCTTGATGAACTATGCATGTCTTGCTCTCGCTGAGGACTACTCTGTATAATTAAATCGAATATGTGCCATATAGTAAAGGCCTAGTGATTGAGCATGATCCGTAAACAAGTCCTTCTCTTACACAGAAAATTTGGCAGTCAGAGTTTCCTTTTATAGACAACGTAGTTCAAACAGTATGCTCAGGAGCCAAATACTCGGAGAATGCCGGCTCTATTTTCAGTTGATCCCCAGGGTCTTCTTCGAATACAATTCACTAATCTCTATCAGATTTTGTCGGCTTCAGTTCTTCAAGGACCATCTCATACTCTCCTTTGTTAGTCGGGTGACTCTCTTGCCAATGGTTGCCTTCGAACGTTCTTCTTGATACACCTGAGCACGACATTTTAGTCGAAATGCGAAAAAGTGTCAGTACCATATGGTTCAGAAGCGGCGAATCTCTTCTTTCACACTGGCCACGTTCGATTGGCTGATAGCTTATAAGTCTTCATGGTACTTGCCTACTCGGCCTTTTCTTTCCCCCATGTATTGGAGTGCCATCGCTGCTGCTTTGCTTTTGCTTGCCCGAGTCGAGTCCCGCGATTCTGCGACTCTTCTTCGTCGGGCAGATGCATTTGTTGATCCTCGCACAAACGGTGGCTCTATGCTTGATAACGGTTTGTTCAGTGCATTTTACCAAGATATTGCCATCTGAAAAATTTCTTCAGCTGGGTCCGGTGGTGGGGAACCACTCAATGTCTGCCTAAGTGATTACTATTCAAACGGGCCAGCCGCCATTGACGATCGTTGCAGGTTATAATCTCAGGGCATAGCTCTGCTCAAGTGCTCACTGACGCGGGTATCATCAACTTCGCCAGGGCAATCGGATTGTGATTTCTATGATAGACTACCAGGAAAGGGAACTAATTTATCCCACCATCCAGCTCGACAGAATGTTTTGGAATCCACCTGGGCGATCCACAGTCAGCTAATCTCGGTGATGGAAATGGTCCACAAAATCAAACCGTAAGGAAGCATTTGTCAATGTAATCTCATCACATTAGCTCATTATCCGAAGATTGAACTACGACAAGACTATGGCGACCCTATCGCTGGTACCTGCCTAGAAAGTTTGATAGGTGGAAATCACTTCCGGTCAGCTCGAGCATTTATTTGTTCTGGTAGCAATGGTCAGTAATACTTCTTGGTAGAGTCTTCCGACAGAACGGACCACTCGCACCGACGGGGGCGTTGTTCCTGGCGTACGTCTACTTCCCTTTCCAATGAACGGAACTAATTTTGGATCTAGCGTCTCACAAGAGGAGGTACTTGCAGCTTATAGCCTGTTTTATACAACTGTTCACGATACTTATCTTAGTCCGTGGCAGAAAGCCATACAATTTCGCCCGACGGTTACAATCTAGGTCCCCATATTTTCCTACTGCCTACATTAATTCTCATTTCCAAGCGCAGGGCGGATAAATCTAGTCGCCAATGCGACTGGTATCAAATCATTTGGTGGCGTGACTTATAGTTCAGTTGTAGAGAATACTGTCGGCCTACTCCCTGTCGGCGCGGACGGGTGCGTTAACAATCACAACCATATCAGCTCATATCAAGTCTTCTTTCAGTATCAACCATGGAATTGCCATCGATGGAATTGTGGCGGTCATGACGGTGACAGCTACGTAAACAATCCAAATTACATATTACATATTGTTTTCCCACTGGGGAATCATTTTGGATATAATTTACAATGCGCGTTTGAAAATAAAGTGGATTCATGAATGCGAGGAGGTAGAAGGCAATGTATGCGTAGAGTCTGACTCCGCTAATCCTCGACGGGTATAGGGTCAAAATCGGAATCAAAATCCTTGTTGGATATCTGGCTGCAAATATCCATGCGCCCCTGATGCAAAGCCTGGGTTTCTTCGAGAGTGCGCCGTTGAACTCGATGTATAATGTAGTCAAGCGAGAGAAAATTGCTGTCATCCGCCGCGAATTTACGGTGCTTACGGCCGCGGATATGCTAAGACTGGATTTGAGAAAGAAATAAAGATCAGGTAGGAGAAAACTCACCTCTTTGAAATCATCAAACTTTTGCCTACAACTCTCACAATAACCAGGCTTACTCCCTTCTTCTCGCTTGGGAAGCTTGAGTGTATTCGTGCTCTTGCTTTTCTTGAGAACCATGGAACGCTGAGGAACATCCGCAGGAGGGCCCATGGGGTTTGCTTGAGCGAGCTTTTCTTGAGGTTGTTTGCGCATGACAACTTCCATACGCATTCGACTAGTGAGGTTGCAAGGTATCTGGAGAGCACGCGAAGCATAGTTGGAAGTGGATGTAGTTCCTGTGGTGGAGGTAATGTTGACGCTGTTGCCAGAGGCGGCTGTATATCCCATCAAGCCTGAAGCGAGATATCCCGACGCGTTAGCGGATTCAATCACGTCTCCGTCACCATCGTGATAAGCAAAGGGATCAATATTGGCCATATTATTCAAGGAAACGGAGCGACGCAAGTCACCAGCTTTGCGTGCGAGGGGACGCATATGCATTTCATTATCCAATGGTAGCTTTTTTAGAAGTGTTTCGCGACGTAGTCGCCTTTCTTCTTTCTCCTTTTTCTCGGCCTGTTGTAATCGCTCCCATCTGCGTTTCTCCCGCTCGTCAAAACGTACAAAAGGCCCGCGTGCTTGCGGATGACAGTATAATGTTGGCCAAGGGGTTTTGTCGTCATCAGCCTTTTTAGGGGCAGGATACTCATGAGCGGCGATGGTGGCGAGTTCGCCATACATGTCCTCAATCAGAACAAAGTGACTGCCACGGCCAAAGTAATGAAAATCGTGCCTCTTCTGTGTTGGGTCACGTTCACTGGATCCATGGAGACGTTCGGATTGAAGGAGTTTAGAGAGGGTGTGGGGGTTGCGTTGCTTTGCGGATGAGGTCTGAGTCGGAATTATGGTAGAAGGCTCTTCGAGGCAACGCGAAAGTACGCTGTCGAGTTTGGCGGTATCCCAGATCTTGATCTTGAATTTGAGGGCATTGGCTATGAGCTCGGTTGCATCTGCGTCTTCAGGCTGGCTGGACAACCTGTTCGGAGGGCATACTCGGTCTACTTGGCGTCACGACTCACCGCGAACGATTCTTGAGGGGGCTTTTAATTCTTGATAATATTCTCGCTTTGGGGGCATTTTCCTTCTCTGACGGGTCGACTGAGCCTGGAGGGTTGGGGCGGTTGGAGATAAGGTGCGTAGTCTCGCGCGAGAAGAAAGGATCTATCCTCTAGAGTGTGGATGAGAAGAGGCATGGAGAGGAGAACTGTGGACTCACCGCGCCAAGCTGCTGGATGCGCGAGCGAAACGACTCGAGCTGGTGGGGGCGGTCGATGGTGTCGCTGTCGAGGTAAAAGATCCAGCCAGGAAAGGCGCGGCAGTACTTTTCCTTGAACTCGAGACGCTGCTGTTCCCGCTCGAGGCGGTGGTTGTCCCTGAGGGGATCGCGGTCGCGCCTGTGCTTCTTGAGTGGGAGAGCGGCGGGATCTGGAGACCTGGGGCGTTTCTGGGGTAGCGGGGGCTGCTGGAGGAGGAGCTGGCGGGGGGCGAGCGGGCGACGGTTCATGGTCAACTGGAAGCAGACGCGTAGGCACGTGAGCCCGTCGAGTTATCAGCGAATGAGTGTCACGTGCGCAGCATGGCTGCCTACGCCACGACCCGGCACGCGCAGGGCAACAAGGAGCGGGGGACGGACTACCACACGACGCTCTTCCGCCGCCTCACCTGGGAGGGCACCGTGCCGCTCGAGGTCCGCGTCGACGCCAAGGAGCTCCCCGCAAACTCAAACAGGGGCCTCGAGTGTTATTATGTCCAGGCCCCCCGCGTCAGCTACCTTCCACTTCTCCTCCCAGAAGTCCACAAATACCTCATGGACGTCGTCTTTGACGAGGCCGCAGCCACCTCGCTCAAGGAAGACGACTGGTGGTTCGAAACAGAGGAAGGCACCCTTTTGAAATGGTCCTCATCTTTCCTTCATCAGTCTCATCCCACTCAACACCTCCACACAGGCATTGGCCCATCGGACTGATATACGACAACCACACCATATCTGCCTCCGTGCGCGCCGCCGCATCCCAGCGAGCCCTCTCTCAGGCCCTCCCCCTCCGACTTATCCTCCACCTTGTCTCCCCGCCCACCGAGAAGCTCATGCTGGCCCCCTCGCCAGAAGCATGCAAACAGGCCTTTATGGGTCAACTCAAGGAGGCCGACTTTATTCGTTGGGGTAACACAAAACGCATCACCGGTCTGCGAAAAGCAGAACAAGACGGTATATGGGAAAGCATCAAAGAGCGTACGTCCACCCCCTCTTCCTCCCCCAGACTAGCCATCTCAAATCCCCTGGACACTAGACAATTTCGAGGAGTATTGGCGCATAGCTTCAAAAGTAACCCCCGCCGCTTCATCCGCACCTCCCATAGGCTCTCCTGGAAACAACTCCATGCACGTCCGTCCACCCTCAATCGATGCCGGCGGTGTCCCAGAACGCGACAACGCGTACGCCGTGCGTTGCATCCCAGCCAGGATCTATCTTCCCGATGGACCGTTCATCCAGGAATTGGTTCCACCGCTCCTCGAAGACGGCAAGTCCTCCGATCTCACCCTACTTTAACTCTAACAAACCCTTTTGTACAGGCTCTCCGCACACATTACATCACTTCTTGTCTGCTCATCTGCCTCTATTATTCCCCTCACGTCCATCCCCGCCCACATCGTCGCGGGTTAATCAATCAACCCCCGAATTGGCATATGCTTTAGTACAGGGCGTTCTTACGCCACCCGAGGCCGAAATGGCTTGGTTAGGAGCGTGCCTTGCTGGAGCTGATGGATGGCTCAATATCTGTATTGGTCTGAATCGGGGTTGAATTCTACATCATCTTTCCTTCTTGTACCAACTAATACAAGAGATGCATCTTTCAGATTGGCGATCTTTGAGGTTCTTGATTGTGTCGATGTTAATCATATGTAAGTATCAGGCGTTTTTTTCTTCACAAATTCATGTATCGAGGCATCACCTGAGTACCAAGATCGACGCGCACCGCATGAGCATCATACGTCAAATTTAACGATCTGCTCACTCCCGGTCCTATCAATCTTCAGCAACCGTTTTGCTACGCACCCGTACACTATCCGGGAGCCATATGGCTGCGATGCGTTTGTTGTACCGGCAGTGCGCGACACTAGCAACTCTTTCACTTTGCTCAATGATAAAGAATGGTCTGCTGATGTCGTTATCAAACCAATCAATAGCGTAGCAGTTAAAATCTGTTGGAAAGCTGGCGCATTGTTGCCTGAGGTTGGCGAAGATTCGTCTGTAAGGGAGATGTCCCGCAGGCTTTCCAGTAAATCACTGTAACGCATCAGTTTTGTTCTCTTTTGCTCGCCGTTACTTACATGATTTCGCGAGTTGAAGGCTTGCCGGGTAGTTCCACTTTTTTGATGGCGGCAGCTGATACGACGAGGTCCTTCATCACAGTCCAAATTTTGTTCTACTTCTAGATTACTACCCTGACGTGAGATTAAGGACGGAAGACCTACTACAATAACCTCCACCTCGTTTGTGATTGTGATGCCGAGGACTGTTTCGTAGTCTGATGCCTTGACCTCGTCGACATCTAGAGTTTGATGCTGGGGCGAAGAATGAGACTCTGATTCTGCATCTGGAGTGTCGTTCTCGGGAGGATCCTGAGCCGGATCAACAGCTGATTCCAGCGGCTTCATGAGCAATACATTCGATTGGCTGGTAGTAACTTCATTCTGGATAAGATTCGGAGTCGCATGTTGGAAGAGTGGCCGTTCGATAGTATCTCGGAGTGAGTCGGTCAGAACCTTGGGAGTTGGTCCACTTGTAAATGAGATCACACTCATGTCTCCAAAGTCGGCTCTCTCGTCCATTAGCATGTTCTCTCCGCTAAACTTGAGAGCGCGGGTAGGGGCTGCAGGTGTGCTCCAGAATTCGTCTTCTTCCGTGCGAGGTTTCGAAGAGGCAAGAGGCTTCTGTGTATTCTCTGCCAGGTCTAGATGTGTTTTTCGTCCTTTGACCAACGTCAGCCGCTGAAGAAACATCAGGTTAGCTGGATTAGGATACAATTGTTACGAACCTTGCTGGTGAGTTCCGTTAATGTAGCTCGTAGATCCTGTATACGTTGTTCTTCTTCATCAATTCGACTTCTATAATCCAAATGGGTGGAAGTTTGGACCTAAGTGAAGTGAACAATATGAGGGGGGAATATGGGACTGAAGGAAGGCTACACCGACTTGTTCAAGCTGACGCAAGTTGTCGGTTAGATCTTCAATACTTTGCCTAAGGATGGGTACCCGTGCGAGGATCTGTTGGATCTGGTCCTGAGCACGAGGCATGGGTCGGACAAGTTTGCTGAAGAAGGGGTGGATGAGCGTCGTCGCCTGGATTCAAAGGTGAGAGACGACGGACTATCTGTCCATATATTTCATAGCGGCTTTAGCATAAATTTCCGGACCTGCATCCCGTCGTGACATATCGTCGTGGCGAGAATGAGGCCTGCGGAGAGGAGTAGCACCATGGAAGTTTATTCTCTCTACTTCCTTCTCCTGCATTGAGTTCCTCTGAGGTTGGACAAGCGAGAAGAGGCCGAGCTCGGACGGGTCGACGTCGCGAATGAGATCTCCGAGGTGGCACTGGAGGATGGCATTGGCAAATGGACCGGTAGAGAGGGGGTTGCGGGAAGCATTGTCGACGAGAGTGGTGATGTTTTTTGTGTTGCGGCCGAGGATGTCGATGTGATCAGCCAAAGACCTCATTGTGGGATGATCCAGGGCAGCACTGTCCGCTTAGCGCTTACCGTCCCTTTACTCAAATTCATATACCCCATCCATGTGGGAACCCCTTCCCCTCATCGTCTATGGCTATGCTATCCATCCTCTCACTCCTTTCAAGCGCGAAACACGACTATCCGCCCGAAACAGGCTTTCAACCGTAGACGAGGCATCCGATAATGACACCCAGTCCGTAGTCCATAAGGATGTCGTATCTCTTGAAGTCGGGGATGAAGTTTACGCGTTCGAAAAGTACACACCGGGTCCCAAAGATTCCACAGACGGGCCCTGGTATCGAGGGTTTGTGGCTTTCCCAATACCGCCCTCCGTTTGTCCTCATTTTTCCCATTTATCAGTTATGTCGTCTGCACCACGCGGAGACCCCCAATTTCCTGGTCCGACTCATCATCGTCGAAGCCAGTCAAATTAGAAGAACCACAGCAGGTCTTTATTGGCATCTTTCCAGCTTCACATATCTTTGTTCGCGACGAGCTGCCAGATGCAGAAGGACGTTTACCCGAACTCGCGCATTCCATGGCAGGCGGTCTCCATTACATGGGATCTAATGGTGATGGATGGGAAGCCAAATCCGGGATTACTATGGATCCTTCGCGGGATGGACTCCCGGAAACTTCAGAAGGACAGAGTCTGAGAAGGCAGTTCCGAGTTCACACCGACCATGGCAGCCTTTCGAAAGCCGCCTTCCCTGTATACTCCACCAGCATACGTTCAAATAGTGTACGATCCCTCAGTCTCAGGTCCTCCTCCCCTTCAGGTTCTCACATCGACAAACTACTCCCCCCTCGACCATCATTGAAATCCGGTGATGATACGGCCTCGGGTGCTCGCCAGCCCATTATTGACGAAATTGCGTCCGCCCTCCGTGAATGGCATACTCTTATGTTTCATTACCTTGCGAGGCGCGACTACAGATTATTTCATGTTGTTCGAGAACACATTGAAGCCCTGCATTCCGGTCGGAGGCAACTACTTGCACAGACTTTAAATGAAGAGGAGACCGTCAACATGCGACGTGAATGTGTCATTCGTCTTGTGAGCGGAAACATCGTCCAGGGCTTGGATGTGATTGTTCGTCATCCCACATGGGGAGGACTTGTCAATGTGGATATCGAGAATGTGCCGGACCCAAGGAGCTGGATCAGTGCAATTCGTATGTATGCTATGCAAACTTCATTGGCTTACCTCAATTTCCAAGAGGACGTGGAAATAAAGCCATACCGTGCAAGTACTGACCAACTACTTTCGGGTGCCGTACCTACTCCCTCGTATTCTGCTTTCCCTGAATTGCCTCCTCTTCGTGGTCCTCAATCGGAAGTTGGAACTATGAAGTCTCCGGCTCGACAATCATCCGCCAAGTTCTATCACGTCTTTCTCGATCTGCGTGCCTTTGTTGCATCCCCATGTGCTCCTGGGGAGACCGCCGAACTTTTTTTCTCGTTATACAAGAAGCAAGGGACTCAATTTGTAACTGAGGACTTCTGTGCTGTGCTCAACCATAACGGTGTGCTGGCACGCGATCCTAACAGCAAGATACGGACCTTATTCACTGATCTTGCTTATGCGGATATTCAAGATCCTGTTTATCTCGTCTGCCGCATTGTGCGCAATGGTTCTTTCAAGCCAAGCCACACTACGCTCAATGGAACCTCAGAGAATGGGAAGCACGCTGGCGAGACTACCAGCAGGAATGATTCTACGTGGGACCTCGGAAACAGCATGAGTACGAATGGAACGCGGACTATCCCCAGTACAGAGGCGGGAGGTCAAGTCAGGCGCCCTTTCGGTTGCGCAGTTTTGGAACTCACACAATTGAGCAAAATGACGACGGATCAAAATGATTCCACCGCAATCAGAGAATATACAATGCCTATTTACGTTCCAACAAATGAGGCTTCCTTCTCTATGATACATCAAAGTATCATTAATAATATCACCAAGGAATATGAAAAATCACCACGGTACGGTTCCTCTTGATTAAATTTGATCAGTGACTTATTTGATGCTATAGAGCTAGAATGCTAGCCGTTTCTATAAAAATTTTCCGTGGCAATACGCAGAATGTACTTCGGGAAAATCCTTCACTCCTTCAAGATATTCCCCACACACTTCGCCTGGGCTTTCCAGATGTAGTCTTTCCAGGTGATTTGCGCAACGAGCTTTACATCAAACTCTGGTGTGGCGACTTTGGAGCCTCCCACGCTAGTTCGAGTAGACTCAGCATCGGACGTGTCCCGAATGGAAACGTACAAATCACAACCGAAGTCAAGGATCAGAATGGTCGCACCATTGAAAATGTGATCTCTCAAGGCAGCGGAGAGCCTCTCATGTCCACTTTTCAATCGATGGTTTTCCATCGAACTGTCGAACCAACTTTTGGCGAGCTCATCAAAATAAAGTTGCCTCAAAATTCCGTGCCAAACTGGCACCTCTTTTTCACTTTCAAAAATCGCCATGGTCGTGATAAGACAGGAAATAAAAGTAATCCAGATGCTCCTGACAGGCCATTTGCCTTTGCATTCCAGCCCCTGTTCCTCGATTCTAGTGCATTCGTCAAAGATGGCAGCCATACTTTGGTCATGTACAGAGCGGATAGACTCGGGCAGCTCACCCCAGATACCTACTTGGCCGCTCCTTCTTCGTTGACTGAAGGTCAGAAAATAGAGCAGATCACCATACCACTCGAAATGCAGAAATTTGCAACTCCCCTCAGAGATACTCTCACTATCCGAAGCTCCTTGTGTTCAACAAAGTATACCCAAAACGTAACTCTCTTCAAACTTCTCAACTGGGAGAAATTTTCTTATAAGGATGATCTCGCCTATCTCCTCACTCGGTTCAGATTCATTGTGGAAGGAGAGATTGTCAAGTTCTTGCGAGACATCTTTGACGCCTTATTCGGAATATTGATATCCCAGAATAACCAGTCTGGTGAGATGGATAGCCTTGTCTTCAATGCCCTCGTCACTATCCTTGGCATCGTTCAGGATAGGCGTTTCAGCAATTTTCAGCCTGTCTTGGATGTTTATATAGAGCAGCATTTCACCTGTGCTGCGGCAGCTTCCCATATGATCCAGTCAATGAATCGCCTACTCATGAATCCCACTTCGGAGGACACAGCACCCAGCCTACGAGCAGCGCTGAAGGTGTGGCACTACATCTTCAAGTTTATTGCTCGCTCCCGCGAACTACAAAAAGCCAAAGAAATCGGAATGGGTGGAGGAGCCACAGCTGACCACTTGGAAGCTACTTTCAAGCGCGAGTTGCGATCTCATCTCGCTGAAGTTACACGGATGGTATCTATCTCGTCACCGGCCATCATAGGCACTCAGACTATTGCTCTCCAACACTTTACGTCTATTCTGCCCGAGCTGGAGAAAATGTGCGATATGATCGAACTTGTCTCCATCGCTACGACCTTTGCAAAGGCAGTCCTTGCAAGCAAAGGCAAAATCGTCATCTGGAAACTTATTATGTATCTCCACATGGTCAAAGGTTTCTTGTTCGATAATGCTCAGGCCCGACCTCTGTTGGTTGAGGCTATTGTCATCTGGATTAAACCACACTTCGGTCATTACGATGAATACATTCACACGAGCTCTAGTGATTCTGACGCCGTTCGAGACACTGCTCGACAAACTTGGTTGGAAACCACGAGACTTTGTGTCACGATCATTGCCGTCATGCTCGATAAACTGCAACAAAATCTTGTTAATCCAGACATAAGGGCCGACACTCGTGCTTATCGTCAAGAGCAGGAAAATGTTGAATGCCTGTTGCCTCTACTGCCTCGGTTTGTTCTTCAGTCCCGTGTTTTGCTCTTATAATATCTGATATCTCACTCAGATTACTCGACTCGTACCGGGAACTTCAAGCGCCAGCCTCGCGCAGAGTAATGGAGCAGATGCGTCCACAATCTAGCTTCAAGTCCTCGGTTCCCGTAACTTTCCCAGAGTCCTATCCGTTCTCGCTTCTGGTGACATTGCCAGAAACACCCCGGTCGGCAGGCGTCACAGCTAATGGCCCAAAGGATACCGATTTTTCGTTTAATCCAGCCTTGGGCGAGACCGCCGTTGTTTTCCTTGTCCTCATATTGGCCTTACCAGTAAAGGACGTTCTCAATTTTCTGGAATCCAGTCTAGTGATTGAAGGTCGCGACCGATTTGTCTCATTGTTATCTCAGCTCTTCAATGTTGCCACTTCAATACTTGATGGTGAAGCATTCCCAAGGACGTGGTTGAACATCAATATACTCGCACACAAAGTTTTGATCAAAATGATGGAGCCTGTGGCCACCATACTGGAGAAGGAATTTATACCCCCTCAAGAACAAGAAACTGACTTTGACTCAAATCTTTGGAGAGAATGCTTCTATATGCTTTTACGACTGCTTTCATCTGATCAGCTCGTAATTGAAGAGTTCAGCCCTCAGGTTGGTACCTATATGACGCGTTTAGTTCGGTGAGAATTTGACTAAATTTTTGACAGAAACGACGAGCCGTTTGGCGACTCGCTGGAGATGTTCGAGGAGATGGAGCTGCAATCTTACTCAACTTATGGCAGGGATTAGGATCATCAGAATTGGGTACAAGTCCAGAGCCTCCAATCCGATATGGGGTAAGGCCATTGTTGCCTCGTGGAATCACAACTGAACGGTCCGCGATAGGGATATCAAGTTTATCTACACTCGTTGGTGGGCCATGTAGTAAACCTTTGTCTAAGTCACCACGATCAACTACGAAACAACGCAGTGCAGATGCTCTTCAGCATGATAGTCACTGAATATCATCAATCGGAACATTTCGACGGGATTGAAAACGAGTTGGTCACGAGGCTGGACTCATTATTCATGTCTGACAGTAAAGGTGACGATATTTCACGAGCCTTCTTTATCAGCCACTTGCGCCACCTCTTCGCTATCTCCGATGTCGATGAGCAGCTCCGAGAGCGAGTTTCCACCTTTTTGGACTCCGTTGATCTATTCTTGGAGCTATTACTGAGTGTGCGAGACCTACCGGAAGGTGAAGAGTTCCAGGATGACCGAGTTATGGCGACGGTGAATATAAATTTTACACCGTTGACATAAGCTGATTCCCGCACAGCTGAGACTCATGAATTTCATACGACGAATTGGGAGAGACGAGATTTACATCAAATACGTGCACCAGTTAGTTAACGTGAGGACATTACTTTCCACCTACAAAATGCGACTTACATTTGAATTTGCAGATGCATCTGCAATCTCAAAATTACGTTGAAGCTGCCCTTACACTAAAGTTGCATTCCGACTTGCACGAGTGGGATCTCAACAGTTTCGTTGGACCAATGGAAGACCTAGGATTACCGCAGCAGTCGCACTTCCACAGAAAAGAAACATTGTGTCTCCTGATTCTGAACTACCTAGGTAATTGTGTCAATAAGGCTGTTCGCTCGTTCTGATTCGGTTCACAGGGCAGGGCAAGGCTTGGGAAACCGCAATTGAGATCTGCAAAGGATTGGCATATCAGCATGCTGCGGTAACATTCAACTAGTACGTTCCATACTTGTAATTCGCTTTCGTGCTGTGTTTTCATCATTGGACTGTAGTGCTCGGCTCTCAGAAATTCTTAGACACGAGGCAACGCTGCTTGAACACATAGTCACTGAACAACGATATTACCCTGATTATTACCGTGTCACCTTCTACGGTAACTTTCCAGCTGCGATTCGAGATAAGCGCTTCATCGTAAGTCTCCGAAATCCTGAATCCTTGGAACCCAGCTCAAGAATAATAGTACCGGGGTTATGAATGGGAGAAATTTGGGGCTTTCTGCGAAAGGATGTTGAACAAACACCCCGGTGCCCAGCTGCTAAAAACTCCAGGAGACCCCCCAGTAGACATCCGCTTTGGAAATGATCAGTACATCCAATGCACTGCCGTCACGCCGGAACCCGATCGTTCATCTCCTATATTTACTAACCCAGATGTTCCCCTTGCAGTACGAACATATTATGAACACAGGTTTGTGTGATACTATGAACATCCGTTATACCGTGTCTTATCCGAGCCTCCAGTGCCATAAATCTGTTCAGTTCTTCAAGACAGGTCAAAAAGATAGCCAGGGACGGTACAGAGGAAATCTGGCTTGAAAAAACGTATTTCACTACTGAAGAAACGTTTCCCACGGTTCTTCGACGATCTGAGGTAGTTGGAGTGGAAGTAGCTGAAATATCGCCGCTGGAAAATGCTCTCAATGAAGTGGAACGAAAGACCAAGGAGCTATCATCCTTATACCAAAAATACCAAGCACTCGCTAAAACAGCACAACACGTTTCTACCAACGCTTTGGCAATGTCGTTGAACAGCGCAGTTGATGCGCCCCTGAATACAGGGATTTCGTCCTATCGACAAACGTTTTTCAACCCTGACTATCTTACTCGCAATCCTGAAAGAGCTGAAATGGTTGAGAAGCTAAAATTCGCAATCGACGAACAGGTGAGTATCAAACCAACATGTTGTTCGATAGGACTTAAACAGTGGGGATTTAGGTCCGGATTATTGACAGTTGTCTCAAGCTTCATGGACACCTCTGCCCACCTGAATTCATCCCTTTCCATGAAACTCTTGAAAGATTTTTCCGACGAAACTTCCGTGAAGAAGTCAGGCGATTAGCAGTGGACGTTTCCGATTCTATTTTACCCGCCCGCATGCCACCACCACATCAATTCCCTACGGCGCAAGGCCTGCTGGCTACGGATCCAAATCGATTCGTCATCCCTCCCCAACAAGGTTCCCTTATGTCAACTCCATCCCTTGATCCCCAGTCACCTACTAGTACAAGTAACCAGACGCTCCCGACGTCCAACGCCAAACAGCAAACACCTCTGCAGCGACATTTAGCACAACTCACTCGGCATGGTATTACTGGTGTCGCGTCAGCACCCGGTGACATAATTGGCAGTGATTCGATGTCTACGGATTCACCACGCAACTCCTTCATCAATGTTGGAAATAATAATAATGCAATCCAGAGCACGTCAACGGCCCAGGTGTCTGCACCTTCATACATGGGAAGTGTAGGCTCTTTTTCTTTAAGGGGCCGACTCTCGCGGTTTGGCAGCATCACTTTCGGTCGAAAGAACACGTCGGCTACATAATTGTAAATCAGCTATTTTACTATACCCGCCTCTCCTGTTTCGTCGTTCCACCACACGGTCGTTGTTATTATTAATATTGTCCCCGATTTGCAACGTAGTGTGTACTTTCGCCTGACTCTGCCGATTAATTTATCTCTCATTAATCAAGCTCAAGTTTTCTGATAACCATAGTAATTTATCATTTCGAGATCGCAGATTGTGAACGCGTCGTATTTTAAGTCTACATGAATAAATATTTTTTTTCGACGGTAACACACCGATGATGAGAGAAGAAACGAAGACGACGATTTGAGATGCTCGAGGAAAGCTAGATAGAGACTGGTACGACACAAAACAACTCCATGGATGTCTTTTCGACTACGGAAACCCAAAACAAAGACTAAGAGAGTAATGATAATAGACAAAAACTGGCAATGAAAGCGATGAGGAACGTAGACCACTAAACAGCGATTTCGTCAGCCAACCTGATAATGATCACCCATGGAGCCCAACGCCTCGTCTGGCATACCATCGAATGTCAGACTATCGTAGATCCGATAATCATAAGACGCAGTTTCATTGGTGAAATTGTGGCCGGCTGAGCTATTTGGTTCAAGCGAATCATAGGATGAAAGGAGATTGAGGGCATCCAAGCCAAGCTCGGTTGGCTTGAATTCCGCCGCCCAAGGAGCACAGGTGGCCTCGCTAGCTGGAGGAGCCTCCCCTGTCGCCTCCCCCGCTAATAGAGGATACACCGACGCTGCAGGCGAAGTTGTCACCGGACTTTGATCGGGAGAGGAAAACGATTCAGAGCCAGAGGAGGGTGAGACAAAGGTAAAATCATCGGATAATGAATCATACTTGTTAGGGATGGGGATGGGGAGTGAGTTGTGCTCCTCCTTGGATGTAGGAAGTTTTCTAGAAACAAGTTCGGGACTACCGGCGGTCGGTGTCTCAACCGGGGGGGATTCATCGGAATCCGGTGCAGAAGTAGTGTAGATCGACTGTTCACTGCATCAGCGAACGTTGACAGAAAGCATTGAGCCATCAACATACGTATTTCGAGAGAATTTTCTCTAGGGCTTGTCCAAGCAAATTCCAGTCAAATACCTTGAGATCTTTCTCAATATTCCTGGGTTTGGGATCCGGAAACTCCATGATACGCTGGAAAAAGTCGCCGAAACCAGGCTTGTGTTTGGAGACCGTGGTGGGACGGAGGCCCTCAAGATTGCGCCGGATCCTGTTTTTCTCTTCCACCGGAAACTCGCCATTTGTGAGACGTTCCAAGAGATATATGACATCGACTGAAGTGACGAAGCAAGTGTCCGTCTCCTCGCGATATATGCAGGAAATGACGCTGTCGTTTTCGCAGTACTCGTCCTGACGGATGGGCTCGCAAGAAACGATAAGCCTTCGACCGTCTTGGACCTTGGAGAAACGAACAAGTCTACGTCCAGCTTGGGCTTCTGTGGGAGTCCAACCAGTGCATATACTCGACAACGGAGTCAAAAGCTCCAAAATAGGGGTCTGAGCATATAGGCTTTCAGTAGATTCGCCGAGAGCGGTGTTCTTGGTCCGCATGAGACTCTGCGACTTCATGCGCCGATGCAGTCGTAGATTTTGTTGAGACGGAAGAGAGGTTGTCGGTGAAACAGGAGATTTGGAAAGCTGTCGAAGGGTGGCAGAGCGACGCCTGAGGGCCGTAGAATCAGGGAGGGAAGAAGGGATATGGAGTCTAGGAGGCGGGTGATTGGCAAGAGTGCGCTCTTTGAGCGAACTAGAGCCTATATTGGAAAAACTTCTTGAGAAAAGAGACGAAAAAATATTATATAAACGGAACGGACGTACCTGGTGACCAATACGAAAATTCCCCGAAAGTGACAGAATCGAGGATCTCGTTTTTATCATTAAGAGCCTGGACAGACAGGAGAACCTTGGACGAAAATGAAGAGTCGTTTGGGGGGATGTTGGCATCTAGTTGCCAGCGACCGTAAGAGTAATTGGGGAGCTCGCGGACTTTGGTTGCAATAGCCTTCTGGCCGACGACGAGACGGACAAAAAGGGCATCTGCGCCATCAGGCTGGAAATGTATGCGAACGGTAATGGGGACGCCGCGTTCGCCCTCCGAGGGGGTGTAGCCGAGAACGTGAATGGTGCCGGAGGGGGAGATGACGACGCTGGAGGAGGCGGGGGGATCGATGTGGACGGAGGAGAGAGAGGCGGGGTCTGCGGTGGAGGGGTGGGCGATGTTGGTGTCGAGGAAGGCGGCGTGTCGCGAGGCGGATAACATGCGAGGAGAGAGAAAGAGTTGTGTATTGGGCTCTCCAGCCCTTATTTATCTTCAGACTTATGTCAGCCCGCCAATGACGCACGATCCGCCTCCATCCCAACACACCGATCCGCTCTCCTATCCCTGCGGACACTACCCCTTTCCAGCGCATATACCAAGGAGAGGGCGAGACATGACATACCTCTCCACGATCACTGGCAGGTTGGGTGGCTGGGCTCCCAGTGGCCGTCGTGCGCACCGTCGTGTTTCCAGGCGCGCACGACGGGGGGGACGTGCCCCTCGACGGAGAGAACGCGGCCGCACGCCGTGCAGGGATCTTTGAAAATTCCCTCATGTACGGCTAACCAATTCTGAAATGCGAATTGGAATGGAGCCATGCCTGATATGTGAGAGGATGGCCATATATGGGAATGACAACACCCACCATCAGACTCTGAAATGGAATATTGGGGTTCGAATGCAGCACCCGCGCAAACTGCTGCGACAGATTCTGGAATACCGTGTACTCGGACTGCTCGTGGGCGGCTTTCTGCGCGCAAAGTCAGTCCCCCGTCGCCCCCGATCTGCTGTGCTTGGACCCACCTTTTCCCGCGGCCCAAATGCGGCCATGTTCTCGATCACGACAGCCCCACTAGTCCTCTCGTAGGATACACTAATGTATACAATCACCACATCTGGTATCATGAATCTGAGGAGCTGGGGCCGATCGCTCTTGGCCTCCGCTGCTGTCTTTAGCCATATCTGTAGTTTGGCCCCCCGTTCTCGATTGTGCTCGCGGATGTACCCCAGCAGATCGTGCGCAGTCAACGGCACGGCATTGGCGTCTGCGGGCGGAAACACACTGGGCTCTTGCGCAGGCTTGGCCACATAGGGCTGTGGCGAGGCAGGAGAAGGAGGCCTTCTAACAATGTTAACCATTAATTGATTGTACAAACATGTCTCGGGGCGGACTCCCACCTCCGCTTCCGGCTTTCCCTTCGGAAGTTGGAGTTGATTCCTGTCGCATCGGAGTTCAGACTATCTTGGGCATGCTGCAAGGCTTGCTGTACGTTGGGAGAGCGAATGCTTGCAGCAAGCTCTTTCAAACGAGCAAACTCTGGCCTGAGGGGTCCAGCAGCGGGGGCAGGGGTGAGAAGCGACTGAGGCAGAGTCCTGACGGACTGCAGGTTGTCGTACAGCTCGGTGAGATCCTGAATTTGCGTCTGGAGGGTCTGGAGAGAGGATTGCATCGGTGCATGTCAGGCGGCCGAAAAAGCGCCCAAAGTACTATTAAGTGGGGGGTGTGACTGACACGTGCTGTGACTCCAGGTTATGTTTTTTCGCCGCTCTTTGTGCTGCGTCGCCATGCTCCGCTCCAGGCCGCTTGCTCGTTCGCTGCAGCCGTTTCTCTGCCCGACACGCTTCGTCGCCACCTCCCCGCCCTCCACCGCCCCGTCCTCGGACAAGACCCCCAGTCCTCTCCCGCCCCCGCCGCCACCCCGCAAGCCAAAGGTCGGTCTCAGACCCGCACCCGTCAAACCGCCCCCGCCAAAGCCGTCGACGTTCTCCGCCCACCATGTCCCTCTTTCTCCCTCACGCAAGCCGACCCCGCCCGCTCATGCCTCCGCCCCTTCCCTGAATCAAGTCAAGGAAACCGCCAAACACGACATTGAGCAGGCAGAGGCTCATGGCATTCTCTCTCCGCCTCCACCCAACGCCAACTGGTTCAAGCGTACCGTGCACAAGGGTATTCAACTCGCGGTACCTATCCCTTTTCTCGTCCAACTCTCTTGTTCACAGCCCAATTAGAAATTCTATTTCCGAGGCATCAAGCTCATCTTCGTCAGAAGTAGACAGGTGTCCCAAATTCGCTCGAGAGTCAGGAGTGGCGGCAGTCCGATGACAAGGGCCGAGTTCAGGTTTATCCAGACTCAGAAAAAGGATATCAACAAGTGCGCTCTCACGTTTTTTTATTCTCTTCCAATCCCCTAACCCACTACCAGAGTCATCCCTTTCGTAATCATTGCCCTCCTTCTAGAAGAAGTTATACCCCTCATCGCTATTTACGCGCCCTCACTCCTTCCCTCAACCTGCATCCTCCCTTCTCAACAGGAGCGCATACAGGAGGAAAAGATCCAAAAGGCCTTGAGTTCCAGGCGCAATCACGCCGCTCTCTTGACCGAGCTTAGGAGTAAAGAATCTCCCGAGTCATATCTCTCCATTGATGCCATTCGATCCCAAGATGCTCCGAGTGTCTTTTGCGGGTCAGTCTATTTACTCGGTCTTTGTCTATGCGCTCCGACTCATCCTTCCGACTTGTCAGACTCTTGGGCCTGACAGTTTTCGGCTTCGACGCCCTACGGATACACCGGATTAGGCGTCATTTATCATTCTTGGCAGAGGATGATCATTTTCTTCTACAAGATCAATCCCAGCTTTCACAGAAAGAATTAATGGAAGCTCTCAAAGAGCGCGGACTGTACGTTCTTTGTACCAAATTGTCAAAATGAAACTCACTTAATTTTCTCAGTGTTGACCCACAGGCGTCTCTCAAGTCCAATGAGGCCAAGCTACAGTGGTGGTTGAATAACATACGATCATCCGATCCTGCCGATGCTCTCGCTCGCCGACTATCCCTAATCATCCAACACTCGTCTGGGGCGCGTCCCCTGTAGCACTTGGATATATTTATAGACATACAGCCACAAGCTCCTTTTAATTACATATATCGCACTACATATCTTATCGAAAGCTACCCCTTTATCGCCACAACTATTGCCCCATACAGGATCTGATATAAGCCAATGCCTGCCAAGATTTCAAATGGAATGGCCGCAGCATTATTGCCCTCTGGATTTCTCGCAGGCTCTTGCGTAAATTCTGGGTTGGTGCACTTGGACTGCATAACGCGACCGAGTGCAATCTCAAGGCAGCAGCTACTGATGACAGGTCGTCTCGGACGCTGGTCGAGACTGCATCTGAAAGCAGTGAGAGCGTTGCTCTCTGCCCCTTGCTTTGAATCATCAGATTTGCTAACCGGATGCGCGGTTCAACCTTTCCCGGTTCCAAAAAGACCTCTTTCTGAGCAACTGATAAAGCATCATTGATCATCCCCTGGAATATATTTCAAGTTGATCAGAACAGGAGAGACTACACGACACGCACCTTGCTCAGATGATGCTGCACGACCAGGTAGTCCACGTCTCTATGAATATCCAATTCCTGTCGCTGATCAACTGATAGACTGAGCACTTCCGATAGTGCCGCATCGATGAGATTTTCGTCTTCAGTCAGAATGCCCATGCCTGCAAGCGCATTTATGGCAGCAATATTCTCAGAATCAACTGCAATGCTACACAAAATGTCGTCAATTATCAGCGGTGCCGAGATCTTCTTGATATATATAACACTTACTATTCGAGTAGTTGTGCCTTTGCCGTCTCCTTCATTTCATCTGTCCCAAGAGCCCAGAGTGTTTGAGTCAGGAGAATCATGATCTGAGCTTTCAAAGCCAAGTCATCTCCAGCGATGCTTAATGCGGCTTGAGATGAGGTCAATGAGCTAGAATAATCTCGCAACATGAAATGAGCTAGCGCAAGCCCAAGATGAGCCTGCACACGTAGGAGGATGGTCTCCCGGCCATGATCCACATGTTCAGTCATTTCTTCACCCTCCTCGTTCCCCACCAGTAAACCTAGGGACGTCTGAAAAGATTCCAGTGAGCGCTCGTGTTGACCCGCCGATAGTAAGAGACGGCCGAGGGTCGTGCTCGCGATTGTATATTGTCTCTCGACGACTAAATTCTCCGACTCCTCGTAGGCGGCCTCGAGAATAGTTATGCATCGCTCTACTGAACTTATGGCCAGGTCAATGTGACCAATCCTCTCGCATATGAGAGCAAATAAGTGTAACCCCAAAGGATCATCTGGTCTGCAGGAACAGTAACGGTCCAAAGCGAAGAAGCAGGGTATGGGGTCAGTTTCATCCTCTGTTCTCCTCTTCGAGAGCTTCGACTCGTAGAACGCTCGAATTCCGTATTCAGCATCAACGTCAGGCTGTATTGTATGTTCTCATTGACAAATAGCCAAGCGAACGAAATATTCGCAAAACTTACAAGATTGGGAGTCAAAGTAATGGCATGTGTCAAGAGGGAATATGCATCAAATTCGTGACCGTTTCCAGCTGCAACCAGGGCCTGTCCGAGCCACGCTAAAGGGTAATCTGGATCTACCACTTGTGCCCGATAGAGAGCTTCATTGGCCAATTCCAGATCGCCATGGTGGTAATACAACAAACCCAGGTTGGTCCATGTAGCTACATCCTACACGAAAGCCTTTATCAACGCGAGCCACTTTGGTTGAAAACTTCCTCCCACCTTGGGATTTAGCTCGAGTGCCTTGATATAAGCATGCTGCGCAACCTTTGGGTGGTCTGAAAACTGCACATTCCCATAAGTACTCCAATACAGCTCATTTGTTGGCTCCTCCTTCAGCGCATTTGTCATTGCTTCGATTACTCCGCTCTTTATATCCAGACCCACGTCCGGTACTCTTGTGCACCAGGTCTTTAGCCCAATGGCAAGGTCATAACATGCGGCCCCACGAGCTACATTAGAAGATTGGTTTAGAGCGACCCTCAAATGGCAAGCTTGAATTGAAATGCTGAGCAATGCATTAGGACCTGAGGATTCGATGGCAAATGGTGATCGCGAATCGGTTTTATGCTCTTTCGATAAAAAAAGGTGAAGTGCACTTGAAAGTTTAGCTACGCGTGAATCATTATGAAATTTCGTACGGAGACACAGCTGAAGAGCGGCATCGGATATTATCTTCCACGACACACCTCGGAAGCCTGGGTAGCGTTCGAGAATCAGCATCGCAGCCTCTATAGCATCCAAAAATGAAGCTTCCGCTCTGATTTGAAAGCCTCCTTGGAGCTGCGTCTGTCCCAGTGCAAAGTGCGCTTGAGCAAGGGCGACGATTACGCTCAGCTCATCCGGACGTTGAGTTAATAGCTCCTCGAAGATGTAGATCGCTTCTTGACATAAACCTGTCTTGCTCTTGAGCTCCGCGATAAGAAAAGAGCAAAGCCAGTTTTGTGGATCGAGCTCTAGCGCATGATGTAGTGCTTTGATAGCAGCTGCCTGCCTGCCTGCCTTGGCGTAAGCCTCACCCAGTCTGGACCAGCTGAGGCAATCCTCAGGTTCGGCTCTCAGAACGTTCTGAAACGCCTGGATAGCAGGAAGATAGTTTTCACGGTTCTGTAATGTATGGTGAGGAATGAACTTGTGGTATGTATCCACAAAACTTACCATCTCCACGAGCCCAACAGCTTTCCACGCCCAAGAGTTCGTTGGAATGAACTCGACGACGCTGGATGCGGAATCAGGACTTATGCCACCCTCTCCTTCGATGGTACGCCTGGCCACTACTTCAACGAGATCCCATTCTCTGTCCTCCGCGAAACCTTCAGCTAATTTTCGGGCGGCTAAATTCTCGCGGGGATCCAATTCGAAGGCTTTTTGAAAACATTTTGATGCTCGAACAGGGTCCGAAGGTGAAGCAACGTCGGCATAAAAAAAGCCTAGGGAGGTGAATGCTGGCGCAAAAGAGGAATCTTGCTTGAGCGAAGCTATAAAAAAGGAATACGCTTCTTCTCTTTGAATTCCTAGTGGGTGTTTTGAGCTGTCTCTAGCATCTGAGCTGATTCTTTCGCTTACCATCAAGGTCCCAGTAACACTTCCCAATTCTCCACAAACATCGCGCAGCATTATGGCTCCGCCCATCCAGGTTTTGCAGGTCGTCAAGAACATCTTTCATCTTTTCTATGTCTGACAACTCTTGTGTGGCCTGCCAGTGACACCACGCTTGATCCTCTTTCGCTTCGAGCCCATCTTCTAGGTCGCCGGGAAGCAACTCTACTATCTTTTGGTATAATTGGGCTGCAGGAATCCAGTCTTGCGCAGTCCGTAAAATGTAAGCTTGAGAAATAAGACATCTAATATTTTCGGGAGAGATAGACAGTGCTTCATGCAAGATGCTTGAAGCACGTTGATGATGTTTTGGGGGGAAAAGATTTGTCAACGCCGATGCAAGGATGGACTGAAGGCCAACTTGAGTTCTGGGTGTATCTTAGTGATACAATAAGTAGACACCAGGAATACGCACTTGCGCAATTTTTTTCCGCTCTCTTTTTCAATCTTTTGAAGTAGTTCAAGAGCCGTTTTCGCAACGCTGCTTGCGTTTTGGTAATCTTCTTCGTTGAGATAGACCTCTCCAACAATACGACTGACTGTCAACGAGCCTTGAGCTCTTGCAAAAACGTTCTAGATAGCTTTCAGTTGAGTTGAAAGTGCACCCTCAATTCAAATCACCATGATACCATCGAAAGGATCTTCTCCGTGCTTCGAAGCCTTCTCTTCGTCTTCCTCGCCCTCATTTCCTTGCTCAGACAATCCCTCTGAGATATACTCGTAATAACATTGGAATGCCTCAGCCAAAACAGAGTTTGGGAGTACTTCGATCAATTGCTTCATCACCGAATAATCGTAATCAGCTTGATGAAGTCACTTTGTCGCTCTACAATTTATACGATATAAAGTGAACTCACACATAGCCTCACAATCTTGCTCTTCCACGTACAATGTCCAAGCTAACTCGTCCGGTATCTTCAATAAGATGACCCCTCGAATCAGCTCATCAATTTCTTTTGAGAGTTCATGTTTTTGCATTCGATATTTCTCAGTCAGAGGTAAAGCGTGTAAATAGTTCACTTTGTGTCGAAGCAGCTTTGATTCCGTTCCTCTGCGAAGATCATCGGTCGAACCTGGGTGATTTGATATCTGATTGTATAGGGCAGGGAGCTAATCTCCAGTGAGCCATAGAACAAGACAGAAGGCGGTATTGCGTACCTGAGATTCTGCCCATATTTCCCTTCCAATTTCGTTCCTGACCTCTTTGAGGCTACCAGCGTTGAGTCGTGTCCTCCGACTTTCAAACTCCTTTTCCATGAAAGAAGTTTCCTGGGCTTCGATCAGTGCTACAATCTCCTCCAGCACTGGAAGCTCATTGTGAATAGTAGATTGAACGTGGAAAATGGCTGTAGCCGTAGGATTGGTTGGATCTGGGGGAGCCAGGCCAGATAAGACATGATAAAAAGGGCTGTCCGGTAAGAGATATAACAACGCTTTTACTAGCTGCGCCTTCATTAGTCAAGTTCGAGAGGATTGATTGAAATTATCACACCTGTCTCTTATCACCAAGGCTGCGCGTGATATCGATGATCTTTTGAAGAGTCTCTGCTGTTTTAATTGGATCGTCACTGCCAGCAATATATATCACAGCCCTGGCGCCATTACATTGGAATAACTTACGCTTTTTGGTGGAGTTGTGCAATAGTTTTCAGAGTGTCGAGAAGTCGCTGCGGATTGTCTATTTTTTCATATAATTGCGATAGTCCCTGGTTGGATGTTCAGAAGAGAGATTATCTATTGGAAGAGGAGAGGCATACCTGCCAGGCTAGGATCTGATCTGGCGAGAGACTGGCAGCTCTGCGATAAACCTATCATTGGAAGTAGCAAAGTTGTAGGTCTATGTACAGAAAGGGTGGCAATTACCTGCTCGCTCTCGTCGGTTTCGCCAAGGTTGAGCAAGGACAATCCGAGAAAGACGTGTCTAAGGAGGGTGTAAATGGAGTGCCATAGCATCGAATGAAGCGACAAACGCGGTGTAGTTTTCTGGCTCATACTCCAATACCTGTCTCGCGGCATCGCGTGCAGCGGAGAAATTTTTGTGCCCGATGGATTCGCGAGCTGCTTTGAGTTTCGACTTTACGAACGACATAGTGAGGCGTGATAAGCAAGACGGGCTTGCTACTTAGGTATCAATTAGTCACATGGTAGATGATCGCGGTCACAATTTTCGACCAATACATGGCTCAGTACTTTTCCTCACGGACAATGGCCTGGAGTCGCTGTTGATATTCCTCTTAGCAATGATTTGCCGCAATATGAATATCAAAAAGAGGCCACATGCAAGCATGCCATCATTATGGTATGGGAGAAAATGATGTGACTGTAACGGGTCACGGTATGGTAACCTGAATTTGAGGCGTTGTCCTTCCACCGTCGGCCTCTGCCCCCTTTCATCCTTCGGTTTTTTTCTTCAATTGAACAGCAGGCCTGCCTCTCACCCCACTTACCCGTGATTGCAGCTGCACGCACCCCACAATCCTTTCCTGCCATGGCCCTTCGTTTCCAGGCAAATCCCCATGTCTCTGATGTCCCCATACCCACGGCACGACAACCCCACCTTTCTGGTGCAACCGTCCGACGAGCGAAAACCTTGACTCGGCCTGAGCGAGGGGTCGCTCCTGTCCCACTAATTAATCCACCCGCGGTCTCCTCTTCGACGCCAGATGTTGCTATCTACAATGGCTCAATATCTTGGAGAATATTTTCCCGTATCATCACTTTGTGGGCACCCGATTTTCTCTTGAGTTCAATTGGTGGAATGAAGGATTCGAACGTGAGACAGGCGTGGAGGGAAAAAATAAGTCTCTGTGCCATAATTGCAGTTCTCTGCGCCGCTGTGGGGTTTGCAACAGTTGGTTTTCAGAAAGTGCTATGCCCTGAAAATGCAAACTCCAATGCGCGGTTCCTCGATGTAGGAGCGACACCGGGAACGCTTGGCATTCAAGGTGTCATGTACAATGTCTCTTCCGCTCGTTCCGTCAATGGCGTTGACCTATTACGCCTTTCTCAGTCCCCTGGATTGGACATCACGACCTACTTTCAACGCGATGCATCACAGTTCAAGTCATGTCAAGGCTTGAACTTCCGGGTTGCTCTGGATCCACCTTGTCCTTCCGCTACTCAGTGTACTCTCCCCCCCATCAACTCCTCGACCTTTCAGTCACTCTCAATCTTCGACACAGGATTTTTAGCTGGTTATTCATGGGATCAGGTTTCTTCTCTGCGCAATTATTTTGTGCTTGATGGCGCTGTTCTTAACATGGCCCCTTATTTCGCACTCCACTCTCAGGAGGTACCCAACGATAGCGTTGACAGAGCTTTACGTACTGTTTTGCAACAGCAGTTGATCGGTGCCGGAAAGGATGGCACACGGTTGTTCTTCAATCGAGCCGATCTCAAGTCGGTCGTTCCTTGTCTAAAGGAGCGTTACTATGCAGGGAACATCGACAAAGTGACCCCAGGCTGCTTCGTGTCCTCATTATTTCTGTATACTGGCCTCATTGTTATTCTCGGCCTCGTTTTCGTCCGTTTTGTCATGGCGTGTGTTTTCAATTGGTTCATGTCAGAACGCTTGGCGGACGCGCCGACAAGTCAGGATCTCAGCCGCTCAGCTATTAGTCCTGCTGTCATGCCAGGAGATGCCAATATTTCGGTCAACAATAAGAGTGGAACGGCTCCTTGGGCCAACGACGTCAGCAAGAAGCTTCAAAGAGGACCCAAATCAATCGCTTCAAATTCTAGTGCGACGCTGACGAATTCTGACGGTTCAACGCCAATTATGAGCTTGGCTCAAATTGGTGCAGAGCTTTTTGCTGTGTGCCTCGTCACGTGTTATTCCGAAGGTGAAGAGTCACTACGCACTACTCTTGACTCGATATCTGCTACGACGTATTCGGATGCCAGGAAGTTATTATTTGTTGTTGCGGATGGTATGATTACAGGCGCGGGAGAGAAGCGCAGCACTCCAGACATTTGTGTTAGTCTCTTGGAAGCGGACCCGCGGTTTGGTAACCCAATTTCTATGACCTACAATGCGGTTGGTTCAGGTGCTAAGGCTCAAAATCGAGCTATGGTTTATGCAGGACACTATAGTGAGTTAATCTGCGTCTTTACACTGTGCTGCGTCACTCACATTGATCAAGCTGTTGCTGGTCGACGTACACCGATGGTCATTGTCGTTAAATGTGGCACTGAACGTGAGGCTGCTACTGACAAGAAGCCAGGAAATCGTGGCAAACGTGACAGTCAACTTATTCTTATGAACTTTTTCTCTCGTGTCACATATAATGACCGGATGACCCCTCTTGATTTCGACCTCTTCCGCAAAATCCATGCCCTAATGGGTGCAACTCCCGATTTCTTTGAAGTCTGTTTGATGGTCTGTAGTTTGGAATTAAAATTTTATTGATCTGACAAGACCATTCTAGGTGGATGCTGATACCAAGGTCTTCCCCGAATCCCTGGGTTACCTGGTCAACTGTATGCATCATGACCAAATGATAATGGGTGTTTGTGGTGAAACCCGTATCGCCAACAAGCGTCAATCTTGGGTAACGGCTATACAGGTGTTCGAATACTTTATCTCGCATCACCTCGCTAAAGCATTCGAGTCCGTTTTCGGTGGTGTTTCTTGTCTGCCTGGGTGCTTCTCCATGTTCAGGCTCAAAGCTCGAAAGTCAACTGGAGATGATTGGGTTCCCTTAATCGTTAAACCCGAAATCGTCAAGGAGTATAGTCAAAGTGAAGTCACCACTTTGCACCAAAAAAATCTTCTTTTGCTTGGCGAAGATCGGTTCCTCACCACCATCCTTCTTCGAACTTTTCCTAATCGCAAAATGATGTTTCTTCCTCAAGCTCGTTGCCGAACCATCGTACCTGATACCTTCAAGGTATTGTTATCGCAGCGCCGGCGCTGGATTAACTCCACTATTCACAATCTCATGGAGCTCGTTTTGGTTCGGAATCTATGCGGCACTTTCTGCTTCAGTATGCAGTTCGTCGTATTCATGGACCTTTTAGGTACTGTGGTTCTTCCCATTGCCATTGCACTTACCTATTCCCTTATCATTGGAATGGGGTTCAATCCGCCAAAAACATTCGAGGAAGCGATTCCCCTTATGCTACTGATCGCCGTCCTTGGACTTCCAGCAATTCTTATTCTCCTCACTACTCGCAAACTCATATATGTCTTCTGGATGTTGATTTATCTTTTTGCTTTGCCCGTTTGGAATTTTGTCCTCCCTATCTATGCTTTCTGGCACTTTGATGACTTTTCTTGGGGTCAAACTCGGTGAGTCGGCTATAATAAACCCAATACGATACTTACATCCTGTGCAGGAAGATCGAGGGCGAAGCCAAAGGGGAAGGCCATGGAGATGAGGGAGGGAAAAACATGAGTCCATCTGTTCCCATGCGTCGTTGGGAAGATTGGGAGAGATCACGTTTGCGAAAGCTTCGACGCGAAGAGCGTCGGCGAAGGGATTTCGAACGAGCCCATCCCTCAGGGTACTTCGCTGGAGATGGCGATCTCCTCAGCGTCCGGACAGATACTCGTAGCCAATACGATGGATCCGATACACTTTCTATTGGCTCTTCCGATGATGATCATTGGGGCCCTCAAATTGGCGGTTATAATGAACATAACGCACAGAATCCACTGCCACCTGTTAGTTTGCACGTACCGAACCAGGCTCTACAGAATGCGAAGACTTTCAACAATGCCGAACTGGAGGCTATGTTAGAAAGCGGATTTGACGACCGGCCAACCCCTCCCACTTCAACTTATGCTCCTCGGTATCAGCTATCTGATACAGGATCTTCTACTCAACTAGCAGGTGTGGCAGGAAATGGGTATGCTCCTTTAACCCGGGCAACTTCCCCTGGCCTTGGTCATGCCCCCTCATCTATCAGTCATACGCTATCCCCGACATCACCAACGATCTTTCCGGGTGAAGTACCAAAGTCCATGGAGCGCGGTGGTCCTGGCACGCGATACGGTCCTTTAGGTCCTTTAGATCCCTCCGCGAGATTTTGAGTTGTAGGAGGCATCGTTTTAAACTGCAACCTTGCTGTCAATATCGATTTGTTCAGTATACCCCCACCACCACCTTGACTCACGTCTTACGCATCACTTTCCTTTCATGGCGGACCTCCGGATATCTACGTACATTTTAATACCCGTCGATTCCTCTACTCTGGATTTCACGGCTGCAATCTCAATTTTCCCAAGCCATGTCATTTTGTCAATGTGCATCATACTATATACTTACTGTTGTTCTACACAGCCTTTGTTTCATTATTTTTTTTGTTTCGTCTTTGGGGAATTGGTTATGGGATTGTGGTAGTATTCTGCGTAGATGATACAGCTAAATATCGACTAGAATTTGAAATTCGGCAAACTACAATTAGGCGCATATTGAAATGTCCCACGCTAGAAATACATCAGCACCGCCGTCACACAAGCAAGCATCGATCCCGACCACTCACCTGAGTCATCACTCCCTGTTCATCTCATGGCGTCTAGAGACTCACTGGTAAGTGTTAGCGCTGTTTAGCTTTTCCAAACAAACCTCGAACCACCATATCTAGTGGGAGAGTGGTTACGATGAATCCGTCGAGGTCAATCAACGTGCATTAATTGACAAAGTACTCGCGCGGTATTCCGGAGAATTCACCGTTTTTCGAGAGCTTCTACAAAACTCAGATGATGCCCAATCTCAGACTGTCGAAATTCGGTTCCAAACACAGGGTTTCATCGAGGGGGAAAGTCTGCCTGGAACGGACAATCAAACAACTGACTTACCCAGCCTTGAGACTACTCCTGTATATGTTTTGTCCCTCTTCATGGTATATTGCAATGACTTTGCCTCAGGTCCATCAATGGATATTTAAGAACAACGGCATTTCATTCACCAGCGAGGACTGGAGTCGTCTCAAGAAGATCGGTCTGTGCATTGGTTTTTAACACATCACTCAAATTCATGTTGTTTTTTAGCCGAAGGAAACCCAGATGAACAGAAGATCGGTGCTTTTGGGGTCGGTACGTTGTACTTGTCTGCCTACTTAGTTCCTCTTGTTACTTATCGTACAACAAGGCTTTTACAGTCTCTTTTCTATCACCGAAGAGCCTTTTGTCAAATCCGGAGGTACTACAGCTTTCTATAGTTTCAGCGTCGAAGATATACATCTAAGTACCTGCAGATCAATGGATGGGTTTTTATTGGAAAGACAAGAAGGACCAAGTACGTACTAAGTAAGCATTCTGAGAGACATATTTAAGCCACCGTCTGTCCAGTTGTTTGCTCGTCGCGGCAAGCTCGATGATAACCGCCTGTCGTCATGGACAAGCTTTGAAATGGTCCTCCGAGAACCGTCTCCGATTCCTCCAGCATTTGACCTCACCCGATTCCTTACCTCGTCCATCACATTTATGACCCATCTTCAAGAAATTTCCGTGTACTTCGATAACTGGTGTCTTTTAACACTCAAGAAGGCGGTTGGAATACCCCAGTTACATCAACTGCCTCGTGGGTTGTCTCTGACGAGTCCGACCAAGTATATGTCGGTTAGTAATTTGAAGGAAATACGTACGCTCATTCATTAGCTAATCCTGCGGCTTATTCTGACCCCGTTTTAGCTGTAACAATCCAAGCCACTGTGATGAATTGGATATATACCTCTAACACCGAGTCGCGGAAAAAGTTGCTTCCAAAGCCAGTCAAGGCGGTCGCGACCAGTTTCTTTTCGTCATTGTTCGGATCCCTTGCTAGTAATTCTACGCCCCAAAGGCAATCAGTGTCTCTTCCTCCAGCCATGCCTCAAATTGATCCTCTTGGAACTTCGGAAACGAGTATCATACTTTCGGTATTCTCTGCGGACATTAAGGTCAAACTGGACTCGAAGCTCTCTTCAGAAATACATCGATCTACTAAGAAAAGGCCTCCATCTACTATGAAATATGAATTGATATATGTGAGTTCATTCACTCATTTTTATATACAGGTCTGATACTGCAAAAGACTGCAAAAGACAAATATGATGCAAGTAAACAAGAAGAAGCAAAGTATCCGCATGCAACAGGCAGTGTTTTCCAAGGTCTACGTGCTGATCTCGAAGGGTATGTTTGCAACCGTCGTGTCACGTTGTTTCAAGGGATTAACGGAAGATTAGGCTTGGATCCACGCGAATTTTTATCGTAGAAATCGTCTTTTCTATTACCATTCCAGCTATCTGATCGGCGTTTAAAGGGACATGCAACTGCTCAAACAACGGGGATTGGAGGCCATATGGCGGCTCGATTCATCCCGACCGTGGAAAGAGAAGCGATAGACTTCATGTAAGTTTTTTTTTCATGTAAGTGGGACCGATCGTTCAGAGAAATTCGACAGGGACCGACATGTTGCAGGTATGCCCCCACCCCTCGCGTTCCTGTTGTGAACATTCCCAGTTGACCTCGAGTCAGTCTGGAACAGGGAGCTTCTTTATGTTGGAGGCCTTTTATCTCGTGCGGCATATCAGATAGAGATCGAGGCGGTACACAAGATATGGGAGGCTAACGCAGAAATGTTCCAAGGCGCCATTCTACCCGAATTGCAATCTTCTTTGACTAGTAGAGCAACACACGCACTCAGATTCTTTACCTTTCACCCTTCAACTCCATCTGCAGAGGTTTCTGTTCTACTTGAAAATGCTTTCTTCAGCTCTGGCCCCTTCAATGGTCTTCCTCTCATTTCAACTCTAGGTATACGTAATGCTCCTCAAATTCGCTTACCTGACCCCTCCCTAACTTTCCTCAAACGGCTGCCCATGGTACCTGACGAGCTTGTATCCGAACCCATGGTCCTGTCAATGCACAGCAAAGGCGTAATCAAGGCAGTCACCTTTGAAGACGTTTTGGACGAGCTCAGAGCAAGGCCTCTCCCTGAAGATGATATGGTTGCCTGCATCAAATGGTGGATATCCAATTACAATATCAGTAATGCCGCACACCTCACTTCCGTGAGGAAGCAGCTGATTGACGCCGCTGTGTTATCGATCTTCCCCACTTCAGGCGAAGAAAAAATCATTCCGCTTCACAGCATAAAGACAGTCCTTAACCAAAGGCTCTTGAACGGCTTACCATCGGATGGGCCTCTTCCTACTCACGTTCTTCCATTATCAATTGCAAAACACTTCTCTCTTGACGACTTGAAGCGCGCTTGCTCCTGGGCGGATCTTACGATCACTGATTGGTTGGATCATATATGTGACCCCGCTGTTGCAAGTGCAAATTCTACCTATAACATAGAATCTTCGCCTCACTGGGCAGAGAAAGTCTTATCATTTGTGGCAAGGAACTGGGTCAATGGAATATCTTCAATCAACAAGCAGCACGTCATAATTCTGTTGAAGGCCAAAACGTGCATTCCAACTTCAAATGGAATGAAGCGTCCAGATGAATCGTATTTTTCGAGCGCTGATATATTTCACGACTTGTCCACCGTCAGACTTCCTTCTGGAAATCCCGTCAAAGGCTCCATAGAAAAATTGCTTCAGGACTTAGAGGTGCGGAAGCATGTCGAACTCCAATTGATTTTCAATCGGTCAGTATTTCCTCCGAGTCGAGAAAATCAACCTAACAGCAGGACAGAATGATCAAAACGAATGAGTGGACAATAAATGACCTTACTACGTACTTGGTTTCAGTTAAATCAAGCCTCAAAGAAGAAGAAATGAGACGGCTCAAGCTCACTGCCGCTTTCCCGAGGGAGCACTCGGCAGCACTCGGCGACGTAGAACCCAAGCCTCGGCGTCTTAAAGCGGATCAATTATATGAGCCATTACCTGTGTTCCGTCAACTTGCGCTTCCTGTCATTGACTGGGGTATGCAATCAAAGTGGCGAAGTAGTTCAGATGAAGGTAGGGTTCATCAATCAATGGTCCCCATAGTGCATTCTCAACGTTTTTTGAAGCCCATTTCCTATTTGATTTGGGATTGCGCCGCTATCCTCCCCTTCAGGAGTTGATCCAACTTTGTATGAATTCCGATGCAGAAGTAGGAGAGCTTCTAGCTAACACGTATCAATTGGACTCATCAAAATTAACAGATCCGCTCGACTGCGCTCCGATATCTCATAGATAATCTGCGCACTAAGTATTCCCATTACAATGCAAGCGATTATCAAGATGCTGAGTTCATTCCCGCCCTCGATGGTACCAAAAGCTGTTTAGGCTCTCCCCGCCAAGTTTTCTCTAAATCGGAGTGGTCCCAGCTGGGATTCCTAGTGGTTGATCCTAAACTACAGGCTGACTCAGTAAAACTTCAAATCAAGGAGCAACCTACAGCTAGTCAGCTCGTCGGTTTATTGCAGACGAGACCCCCTGACAGCCCGGAACAAGGAAGGAAATGGTTTAGCGCTTTATCGACTCGTGTCCCCGGTACGCATACAAGCGTAATAGAAATAATCCATTTCTTACCATCCTCCAGAGTTTTCGCGTTCTGAACTTTCAAGATTATCTGAAACTCGATTTATTCCGGTAGATACTCCAGCAGGAGCGATTGGACCAACTATGCGCTGGTTGTTACCCACACAGTGTTATCTGGGGCGACAATCAAAAGAAAAATTTCATTCAAAGCTCTTCATCTTTGTCGATTTTGGTCAAGCAGGTAACACCTTTCTAATCGCTTGTGGTGCAAGGCAAGAGCCAAGCGTGGAAGAACTCGCAAAAATACTTTTGGATGATCCCCGTCGCTTCTACGAGTTAGCAGAAGGACCTACAAAGTGAGTATTGTTTCATTATGCTTGACCCTGTTATTAAAACTCCTTTGAGTTTCCTTAATGAGATACGAAATATTGCCGTCAACCGAAAGAATCTATCGACTGTCACTATTTCCAGGATGAAAAAGGCACCAATACTCATATGCTCCCAACGCAAACATGCTGAGCAGTCGCACCCTGTCGGTGGTGAACCGGATGATGAAGAATGGGAGGTGGCTTACGATTTGAACATCGCTGATCGTATAATCATTGCTGATGACACCAATGCACACCGAGTCTTTGGTGCAGATTTATTTACTGCGCCACAAGAAGATATGATTGAAGGTATGTTATCTTAATTATAAGCAGCCAACCTAATCTCGGCGTTTGAACAGCATTCTACATGGAACTGGGGGCTCGCAGACTGAGCTCTTTGGTCAAGGAAGAGTACCTCCTAGGAGGAGACATTCCCAACTCCAGGCGCGCCAGAGACACTCGTAGCCTGATTTTAGAACGGCTTCCTATCTTTCTGCACGAGCACAATCATGCGCATACAAAGGTGTCATTAGATTGGCTTCAAGCTGAAGCCAATTTTCATGTTAAATCCTATGGTCAAATCAAGGTTAAAAAAGTGCTAACCTATGGGAAACTACACATTGAACGAAGCCAGGAAGCATCCGCCGTTGCCAAAAGGAGCGCATCTCAGGGAATCGATCTGTTACTAGCTGACAACGCCGAAACAGATATGTACGAGTAAGTCTCACCGCAGATAGTACCAACGCGATTTTTCAATCTCTTTACCTCTCGCGGAAAACAGGGTAGCAATGTGTCTTATTCGATTCATTTTCGAATACCCTAAAGCGCACGATGCCTTGTTATTCATGACTATCCTGTCAACCGATCTTAAAGCCCTCAAAAGGCGTGGCTACAACGGTGCGCACACAATTCTGTCATACCTCATCTGATCAACCTCACGCGATTCTTAGTTGACCGCATTCTTCGCCAAAGAAAGCTTGCAAAGCAAGCTGAGGAAGTACGCGTACTGGAAGAAAACAGCAATTCAATTTCGGAAGCTTCTTCAAAAGTGAAAGAGATGACATCACTTTCTTCAACATCTCTCGCGCCGATACCTGACGTTCACGAGCCGTCAAATAGACCATCCTCTTCGTTTTCCGATGCTTTACAAATGTTAAAGCGGAAAGTTGGTGTTGCCGGGGATCAGATCTCACACAACCAGGGTTTGAATGCCGTTCGAAAACCAGAGAGGCCGTCTATGATGCACGCGGGCGATTCAACTTCGGAAGCTCTAATCCCTGGTGGTATGCCGGGTGGCCCTTTTGGGGGACCACTTCCCCAACCGTCTAAAAGGGAGGACAATCTATCGGCCGCTTCGCTGCAAAACATAGGTAAGTTCCATACTCAGCGTCATGAATCAAATTGATTCTCGTTCAGCTTCCAATATCGACGTGGCCATCAGATCTTGTCGGGCAGAGTCGAGCAATCTGTTGCAAAACCGCCAAGAAATGCGATACGTGAAGGAAAGCAATAATGACGGCTACTGTGATATATCTGGTCATGCTCAGAATATGATATTAGTTGGTGAGTAACAGCTGTCCGTCGTCCCAGGTGCTGCGCATATACTCAATCACATTCAGGCTCAGTGGAGCAAGTTAAGATTTTTGTTGGACAGGGTACGTAAAGAAACGAGATACCCCGCGCTCAAAATCTGAAAAATATCAAAGATGTTTCCGGCGATGAAGGAAAAGGCATAATCACCAAGAAGTCGGGCGTAATTTCCAGGTTCATTCGCATCATGGCCTCGCTTGCACACGTCTATTATTTAAACATCACGAATCTTCATATATTCTACGACACGGAAGGCGTGCTCATTGCCTTTAATAGGAATGGAAGCATCTTTTTGAATCTACGGTACTACGAAGCTTGGCGTGAGTACATCTGTTATTAACTCGTACCATTCCAAATTAAATCTTGATGTTGCAGATGACATAGCGGTTCAACAAGGGCATGCTGAAAATGCGCTTATTTCTTGGTATCGTATCTATTATCTTTCACTCACACTTGAATTCTTATAAACCCTAGGTATTTCACAATCGCACATGAGATTGCGCACAACCTGGTGCAACCCCACAACTCAGAACATGAATTCTACTTTTCTGCCATATGCGAAAAGCATCTGGTTTCGCTCTCCAAGCTGATCATAGAAAATGGCGGGAACATTAAATAGAGAAGCTTACATAATGTTTGATCGGCGCTCAATAAAGTATATGTAGCATATAGGTGATTCAAAATAGATTGATGAGGAACACTCCATTTATCTCCTCGAAACGCCCTGGGCTCGCTGAGCGTTCAATTGATCGAAACAGAAAGTCATTTTGAAAACTAAACGGAGTTAATAGGTACATTTTTTATCTGATCTTCAAAGCTTATATCAAACACAGTGATGTTGACTTGGAAGACCACAGGTAGCTTTGGCATGTCAAGCACCGTAATTACACCATCTATCCACACAGCATCCAAGATACGACGCAAACCGACATCCACTTACAAGTCACCTTCCGAGAATGATGCTGATCCCCTCATCCCGATCCCCATTTCCGTCCCACAGTCCCGGTCACTCCCTACGCAGAGTCAAACTCCAAGCACAGTCGAAAAGTTCAGAAACTTTTCGCGCAAACGGCAGCGAGATGGAGCGCGTTCGTTACCTCTGTATCACCCTCTAGGAGAACTCGCATTATCACTCCCTCCGCTGATACCTACGGATTTTGGTCTACCATCCCAACGTACACTCCAAGAAACGCATCAAGAGTCGTCACGGCGCTCTAGAAGGTTTTCAGCTAAAGTTAGTGATGCTGGTGAAGGAATGGATGGTATTGGTCCTACAGTCAGCTCCATTGCGGCGGTTGCTGCCAATGAAATCAAGCGTACAAGTCCCCGCAAGAAGCGTGTGAATGGAGGGAACGGAAGGCGCAGACGTAAGGACGTCGATGATGGAGATGCAACCTATCCTGCCAAACGGACGCGGCAGACTCGAACTGGTGGAGGCATTGATAACGACCTCGACGACACTCCGGCCCATGGCGATGGTGCATCAGAAGCCGACGGTCCGGAGCGCCGATCGACTCGGTCTCGTGCCCGACACAGAACGTCGAGCGAGATCGACTCGGTCGAAGGACAGCACACCCGGGATACACCGTCCCCTACTGATGACAACATCCAACAATCTACCTTGAAGGAAATTTCTGAGGAAAGAGGGGAAGAAGGCAACGAAGGGAGATGACGTTGATACATCTAGCTCTACCTCTTCCCTCTCTCGGTGTGTGACGTTCCACCACAATGGTCTGTAGGGTCAATTCCCATTGTGGTTCCTGCTCCTCCTACGATTAACATTTTGTGGGAAGCTAACTATCTCTCGGACCTGAGATAGATATGCTGATGACTAGTGAACGTTTGAAAGTGACAAAAAATGTTCCTACGAAGCTTGCTCACGTGTGATTACCAAAACGAACCATTCTTTAAGCTGTTACTAAGCAATGTTCATTGCGTGAGCACACACACACCAGGCTAGGTGCTTGACCCTATCTGCCAAAGGTGTGAAACTAAACTCGTCGAATCGCGCTCGGTAAGAGCATCACAGCTAGCCTGGTGTTTTCAAGCTACTTTGTAGAATTTGTCACAGCTTCTTGAGATCTTCTGGGGGGGGGGGGGAGTTTTTACGGTTTTGATGGGTTCTCGAAGCTCTGCAGTTTTGTCATATTAGATATTAATAAAACCATGTACATTCGGACTTGAAAGACACATACCACCAACATAACCAATACATCGTTACGCGGTGACATTCAACTTTACACCCCAGACCCTATGACACTTCGGACCAAAAATCCATATTTACATGCCTGAGAACTCTTCATATTTGGCTAATATTACCCACAGAATCACATTTGGTTTCAAATCATCAAGGAAGAACAAAAACAAGAGTTATCGGAGCTTCTCGCAGAAGCATGTGTTTGGGGATATGCCGAACCCTTGCTAAACCCTTCAATTATGATTTGTATACGATGGAGAGAAGGTGACGGACAACCTGTTTCTGCCGCACCCATGCAATTTAGTTGAGGCGCGCGATGGAGAGGTTGACTTTTCCGAGACTGAGACAACGATTAGGACAGTCCCACTGGAAATATAGCACTTAAGGCTGCGCTGCTTTTGTAGAATTCTATATTTCAGGACATTGATAATCCATTTTCCACGCATTGAAGGATGTCGGTGCTAGCCCCATTCTATACCCTGGGGCAGCCCTGGGGTCGCCACCGAAAGATATATTGACAGGTCTGATTGTATGAGTGGCACTCTGATGATATGGGCAAAACCACCCGGCAGGCTGTTGAGAGGTGTTTATGGAAGGTGGCAGGTGACAAAGGCCCCCAGTTTTGGAGGGTCAAAAACTGGTGCAAGTATCTACTGATTGGCCGATGATGATGAGCTCTGAAAGCAGAGCATTGCTCCCGTCTTCATTCTAGTACACTATGGGCAAGAAAGCCTTCTCGAGTATGTACTTCTGAACTTCTAAGGCACACTCGTAGAACTCAAGAACTGAGCACCGGCAGGAACCTGAGAAGTGGCCAGGGAATGACGCAAGAAGCGATTCGCGTGTGACGGATGTTTTTCCAAGTGATGGATTGTTCCCAGATCTAACACGGATCTGACCATCATTTAGTGTAAGGTTCTAAGCCTAGGATATCGGAAAGGAAGCACTTGTGTGAGTGGTGACCCACTAGAATCCAGCTTTCTCTAGACATTCGGAGCCCCATCTGTGAACAAGCTGTCAATAATGAAGTCTCCTAAGCTGCCTAAGGACCATCATTCGAAGCGCTACGGAGCCCCACGGGGCTAAATGTTGCCAGATGTTGCCTAAATGGACCCTGAGTGCACATGGGGTTGGCATTTGATTGTGTAAAAATAGAAATGAACGATCCCGTGATGGCGAATGAGGCGACATATCGACAGGGACCATATGCTCGCGTCCTCTTTCCTTTCACCCACGCGAAGCATATGATTTCGCACCACACACTGCTGCCGCAATGATTCTCCAACTTTCTCCAATTGCTCCAATACTGTCAATCATATCGTCCAAATGCGTCAATCAGCTCGCCATATTTTTCGTTCCGGTTGCCTAGTTTCGTTTGCCCTCCTCTTCTCGACCATAGTCCACCTATCTACTCACCCGCCTTCGTAAGCTCATGGAAGGCTCGGGTCCCCCAAGGCGCAGCAGTGGCGTCTATTCCGCCACCGATGGCAGTCAACTCAGTTTTTCTTCCGGGGCAGAACTAAGGGGTAATTCGTCTGCGGTCTTGTGAGTGACAGGCTACTGACGCATATTCCAGAACATGCCGCGCAGCCAGCTGGATATTCCTTAACAACGCCTGCCGGTATTCCATTTACCGCCGTTGGAGATGCAGGAGAAAACACCGATGTGGATGGCGCGCCCGATGCGCCTCAGAACCCGCCCGAACGGCCTAGAATTCCCCTCTATAAAAGGCGCTGGTTCATCATAACATCGATAGTCGGTGCTCTGGTTGGTATAGCGCTGCTCTTTAGTCTCTTGTTTCCCATCGTATCCGCCATCGTCCAATTGGTCGTTAATCGAGCTCAAATTGACATTGAAAGAGCGATCATCTTGAATGCGAAAAATGACACGTTAGTTGGTTTAACTCACGCCCTCCGAATTCTATCGCTGAAATTCTGTCTTGCTAGTTTTGATCTCCATCTTCAGGGCAATGTCGGTCAAAACTCGGTTAAACTAACAAAAAAGCCATTCTCAATTTTTTTTTCCTAATAGGTAACACACACGGGCATCATACCAGCTACAATCGAATTCACGGAGGATATTGATGTTTTTTGGCTGAAAGATCCTGATAATGACCCCAACGGAATCAGGATCGGCCGCACGACGCCTTTTTCAAAGCTTTCATCCACCAATAAACGTGCAAGGATTGACCAAAACCAGACTTTTACTATCGAAAACCAAACCGCTTTCTCTGAATTCACACGCTTTATGATTACATCCTCCCGTTTTTCGTGGCGACTCACTAGTGAGAACCTCCGGGCGCAAGCTGTAAAGTTCCCTGTTAGTAAAGGTATCAAATTCGATAAACGCGTTGATTTGAAAGGTAAGCCGTGGAATAGTAGAGGCTCAAATTGAAGCTTGATAAATAAAAAGGCATCGATAATTTCTCTGGGAATGTCGAATTGTTGGATTTCAAGTTACCCAGTGACAATCCCAACGGTGGCCTTGATTTTGTTGCTGTGACCCAGCTGAAAAATGAGAGGTGAGATCGAAGGTAGCAATCCATGTGATCTATTCTCACAAAATCTACTCTTTGCCTAGCCCGTTCGTTCTCCAACTAGGGACCACCGTCTTTGACCTCATGTACCAGGATGTGTTCCTCGGGTCCGGAGCATCAACCAATACTGTGATTGTGAGTGCACCTTTGCTATCAGTGCTTGATTGTGTCTGATTGGCTCTTCAAAGGACACTGGACTCAATAACATCACCTTGAAGGGCGTACTAGAACCAGTCCAAGGCTCTGCAGATCTTAGCAAAGTCTCCACTTTGTTCACCAACTATCTCAATGGGGATACTACTACCGTCCAGGCTCGTGGTCGCTCAACCCTACAAAATGATGGCAGCGTTATTCAATGGCTCTCTGACGGACTTAAAGCGCTTGATCTCAATGTTCCATTTAAATCATTTGTCCCCATTGATCCCATTCGTTCCATAGATATTGGGGATCTGGCGCTTTTCTTTTCCCATGAAACACCGTGGGCGCCAGGCGCGGCTAGTAATTCCGTGCGTGCATCACTCCGTAGGTCAGCTTCTACGGACGGTTTCAGGTTGCTGATTTTCCCCCAGAACTACCCTTTGGATTCAGCCTGTCCATCGGTCAAATTCAAAATGATTTTAACATTATGAAGGACAATAATACTGTTGCCGGACTCTCTACGGTAAATGATTTGCTCAAAACATTTGAATTGCGTTCCTGACGTGCAGGAAGCCCCTCGGTGCTTCTTCATCTGCAATCAAAGTTCTCGGAGAGGCTGATACTAAAGGGACCATTGATATTGTCATCGCCAATACAAATCTATCATGCCCTGACCCTGCACATCCCATATTTTCTGCTTTCAGTCGGTATCCTTTTTTTTCGATTTGCCAATAAGCTCACGACTTTCTAGACGCCAACCTCACTAGTTCCGACGTTGCTGAGTTCCGTCTGGTTGGAACGTCGCGTGCCATCGCAAACATCAGTATTGGCCAAATCACTTTAGACCCAATCAAGGTCAACGTTTCCACTCAACTGAAAGGCCTGCAGGGGTTGCAGGGCATGACACAAATTGACAGTGTTGACGTCGCTGGTGGGACGACGGATCATATCAACTTAAACATTAACGGTAACGGCGTGCACCTGACCATGCGTAAACTTTCTAACTTCTGTTCATAGTCACGATCCTCAATCCTTCTAACTTGAACCTCTCTACTGGTGATATCAGTACGTACATTGTTCCGTTTTCTCTTTTGTTCTAAACGTCAGTCAGCTCTGCAACTTTCTCGAGACGGAGCGATTCTTGGCAATGCTCTTCTTCCCTCACTGGACCTCCATATGGGCAATAATAGCATCCTCTCAACGTCCGAGTTCCGGGTAAGATTCCTTCTCCCGTGCTCACCCTCAGTTACCCATTCCGCTGTATAGGCCAACGACAGTCCTCAGGGGCTGCAGACTCTCAATGATTTTCTTGGGAAGAAGGGTGGGTGAACAATTCTCAGGCTCACAATGTCATCACTTAATGATAAAAATAGATGTCGAACTCACTATATCTGGATTTGATGGGAGTACGAAGGTGGCTTCTTTGGCAGAAGCCTTCAAGACCCTTGCAATCAATGTCAGCCTACCAGCGTTGAGAACGGATCTATTGCAAAGTGCGGCTCTCAAAGGTAAACAACCGCTTGGTCATGTGTGGAGTTTTACCTGATGTTTTTTTACAGTTCTCTCAACAACCGGGCGTGAAAATAATATCAGCCATGTCTCTGTCTCTCTGAACAACCCATTTTCTGCACCTCTGCATATTACACAGATCTCATCTATCGTCACATCGTATGGCATTCCTTTAGGTTCCATTCAAACTAGCACCGATTTTATGTCCGCGCCACATTCTACGACGGAATCTCCTGTCCTTGACCTCGACATGAATTTTGATCCGGCCGCATTATTCACTGTGACCCGTGCGTTGGCGGTTGAGGCCGGTTTGGATCCAGCACCGCTGGATGGTATTGTTCAACTCGGAGGAATTCAATATTTGGATATTGCCGATCAGCCTCCTGTTAAACGGCAAGACTCGAGCGTTTTTGTGTGAGTGTCATCTTCACTACGAAAGGATGGATTCATTTCCTTACAAATCTACAGCGGGTTCGATCTTCCTTCCTTTGTTCAGACGGCTTTTAAAAAACTCAAGTCCGACGTGCAAATAACTTCGGAGGTGTCAATAGGTACACCCTCAGTCAGATATATGCACATCTAACTAATACAGACTCTCCTAGGTGACTATAAAACCACCCTCCAGCTGTCTCAATCGGGAGTTCCAACCCTGACAGACGATTCGCTCAACCTCATTCTGCCTGTTCTTGCTCAGCCTATCGTAGAGAAAATTGTAGCGGGATCTGGTTTAGGGTAAACTTACTTTTTCTTCTCGCTCGCATTTATTCATACGCCAGGCAGGATCGACACAGTACTGATTTCAGACCCTAAACAAGAGGCATTTAGTAAGGTCTTGCCATCAGTGTTTTCTTTTAATTCACCAGTTGATCTTAGGTACACAAATACGCGGCAGCATTACTAACGCGGGACCATGTAAGTGTGTGGTGTTGTGTTCACATCGAGGTCGCTGACCAAAAATGTATGTGGCCCAGTTGATGCAAAAATATCATTTCCATCCGGCTTGAATATCGCATGGCAGGACAAAATTTTTGGTGGACTGCGCATGAATCCCGTCTCTGTAACTGGGGATGTTGGCGCTACACTCAATGATGATGCGTCTTTTGATGTGGTGGACATTGAGACCCTCACCGAGTTCACGAAGGTTTGCTGTTAATCAATTGTTTACACACACGTCGCTCATATTAGCCTTAGGTCTTGCTAACTGAGGAGTCTTTCGAATGGGCAATTTCGGGCGAGAACCTGTCCGGTCAGTTTTTGAAATTTGGTACTACACCGGCATCGAACGCGTCTAAATGTGGTTTTCCCTACCAGTCAATGCTCTTGGGATCGATGTTCCGGGAATTATCTTCCCGAAGAAACAGGTCACTCTCAAGGGCTTCAACGGACTGAAAGGGGGTGTCAAGATTAATACCTTTGACCTCCCGTCAAATGATCCGGCAGGTGGTATTCATCTTACCCTCGAAACGTCGACAACCAATGTACGTACATGCTCCCTCACAAACTAAAACGAAAGTTTATATCTTCCGCAGCCCTCTGATGTTGGCATTCAACTTGAATCCTTGAGTTTCAATGCCTTTTCCGGTGACTTCATGATCGCACCAGTTACAGCTTCTGGTGGCGTGACGCTCGCTCCTCACTCGACAACTGACTTGTCCCTGACTGGTCGCCTTGTACCCCAAGATTCGTCAGGTGGACTAGCCGAGGTTTCTCAGATTTTCAACAACTTTGTGGCAGGGAAGTCAAGCAATGTTGTAGTTGTTGGGGACAGTGTCGGGCCTAGCAGTGTAAGCCGTTGACAACAGATATCAAAACCTCAGATTTCTCATTTCTTCCAGGTTACATGGCTAAACGAAGGCATCAAGTCACTCAAAGTCGATTCAATTCTTCCTGATCGCGGGCCCCAGAATATCATTAAATCCATCGCTCTCAATCAGATGGATCTGAGATTCGCAGAGGCTTCCGCATATAGACCTTCTACCAGCAGTCAATCAGCGGACGCAGCTTTCACACTACCGTTTGGATTCCCAATCGACATCAAAGCGCTCGAGCAATCAATTACTCTTGGCTACGAAGGCGTGTCTTTTGCCCAGCTCGCCATTCCTAAGGGTCCGAGCTCCACTGACGTGGAAAATCGGATAATTCACCTCACCTTTACCAATGTGCCATTCGATGTTTTCGATGACGGTCACTCTACTTTCGAACGCTTCCTTGCTGCTACTACCGTAGGGAAAGAACAGACCATCAAGCTCTCTGGTACAGCCAAGGCAGATGCTGACACGGCCGTTGGACTCCTTTCTCTCACCGGTATATCATTTTCCGTTGATAGTACCATTCAAGGGCTGCAGGGACTCAGCAGCAAACCCGTCACCGTTAGCGGCCTTGATGTCAATCACGGCTTCCCTGACTTCCTACTGATCAAGGTTGATGGTACATTATTCAATCCAAGTAACTTGACCATTGGTGTGGGAGACGTGTCTTTCAACCTTGAGTTCCAGGATCAAACGTTGGGAACGGCCAACATTAACGATCTAGTCATCACACCAGGTGATATGAAGCCAGCCATAGATGTTCATTTCGCTCCCCAAGGAAATGCCGTCGGGACTGGGCGCATTTTGCTGGAGAACTTTTTACAAGGAGTCAATGTCGACACGGTTATCGCCGGAAGTACCAGTGCCACCGATATTCAGTCACTGAAAGGGGCTCTATCTCAAATTCACCTTTCCCCTGTGACTATTCCTGCCCTGAATCGTACTTTAATCAAGTCTGTCTCTCTCACATTCCCCACCGATATTGTTGATTCGGGGGTGGCCTCTACCTCGTTCACGCTTTCGAACCCCTTCACTGCTGGCATCAATCTTCTCCGAGTCAAAGCCTCCGCATCATACCATGGTCTTAACCTTGGAACGGTTCCAAATGCAGACGTTTCCTCTAACCCAATTCATGCGGATGGGCACAGTGATGTGACTTCTCCGGAGCTTCCGTTGAATTTCAATCTTGATCCCGTAACCATCATTTCACTCCTTCAACAGGCCTCTGCTGAAAATGGTGTTGATCTCGGCCCACTCAATGACATGTTTAAATTTATTCTCGACAATCCCGATTTTAAACCGCCTGTCAAAACCACCGTTGATACTTCCAAACCGACATGCGTCAGTGGCCACCAGTTTGACGCTTCCGGTGCCATCCTCAAGTCGCTTTCAAACCTGAAAGTTGACCTTGACGTCGACACAAGCACGAAAATCGACGACTTCCCAACCGATTTGACATTTGCACAGAAGTCTATTCCCGCGATCACAGACGAAACGAGCCTTTTCCTAATTGGGGCTGTTGCTGGCCCTATAGCGCAACACTTTGTCGACGGAGCTGTCTTGGCTTTCACAGAGGCTTTAATCACTGATATTACGAATGACGGCTTCGACGTCTCACTCAAAGGCTCATTGACCAACATTGGGCCTCTTGATGCCTTGATTGAGTTTATTGAGCCCTTGACGGTTAACTGGCAAGGAAAGATCATAGGTCAAATCAGCCTTCCTAACGTTTGTGCTTCAGCAAATGATGGTGTTCCTGACTATGAAGCACAAGGTCATTTGACCATCACGAATCAAGGCTATTTTACCGATTTCGCTACATTTTTGTTGCACAATGAAGAATTTGAGTGGATAATATCCACCGACAAACTTCGTCTCCGCGCCCTTGGGACAATCTTTGATGGCGTCTCGTTGAGCAAATCAATCACCTTCAAGGCGTTCAATAATCTTCCTGGGGTTACTATCTCCAACTTCCAACTTCCCTCGGATGATCCTGCAGGTGGTATTCACGTCGAAACTGACACGGACGTACCCTCTCCAGCACGTGAGTAGCAAAAGAACGATGTTGTGTCTGATTACTGAGGCAGCTGCAAAATAGAACTCGGTATTGACCTGGGACAGGTAACTTTCCAGGCCTTTTTCCAGGATGTATTGGTTGGTCGTAAGCTACATGTTTCTCTTCTGCACCAATTCTTCCGCTGACATTCCACAGCACTTGTGGCAGAAGGATTATCGCTCAAGCCTCAAGCGATCACCAAGTCGCATTTGTCTGGTCGCATCGTTCCTCAAAATGGCCAGGACCTCGAAACAATAGGAAGCCTCTTCTCCGATTTCTTGGCCGGGCATAATTCAACTCTGGTGACGCGAGGTGACAGCGTCGCACCTCCTGGAGCTGATGGACCAGTCACATGGCTCAGTACTGCGTTCAAGACGTTGGAATTGAATGTGATCTTGCCAGGACAGCAATTTGAAGTCATCAAGGCCATCCAGTTGAATGATTTAGAAGTCACTATCAAGTCTGCAGATCAAGCCTTCGCTCCGCCAGCTAGCTCGAAGCATACGGTTGCTCAATATGCAAATCCGTTTGGATTTGCTCTTCAGGTGGTAGAGGCTGCACAATCGCTTATCCTCAATGTAGAGGGTACCGACGCTGCTCAGGTATGTTAACACCTCGATACTCGCGTAGTACATAAGCCTAAAGATGCGTTAGCTTGATGTTGCCAAGAAAGCCGTCGATGGAGGGGTATCCACGGGCAACACTGTCGACCTAGTCATCTCGTTTGAGGATGCGCCATTGAAATCTCTTAACGATGCCGCGTTTAGCGAGATGTTTGCAGGAGCCACGTTGAAGGACGAGCTAGAAGTGATTCTGAAGGGATCAGCCGATGTTACGGCGAAGACGTCGATTGGCAACGTTCCTATCAGTGGGATCCCGATCAAGACTGCGTCTAGTTTGAAGGGTATCGGGTCATTCGGTCACAAGGCTTCACTCAGTAACGTTTCGGTGACGGGGAGCGGGGGTCAAGGTGGAAATGAGTACATTATTTCACCGTTGACGACGACACTGGAGAACCCATCGAATATATCGTTGAACACTGTTGACGTCACGCTGCCGGTCATATACCAAGGAAGCAAGATCGGTCGAGCAGCTACGAACGTAAGGACACTAATTTTGGTATGAGATGCGATTGGCTGACGAATGTGATAAACTAGGAATTTGACCTTAAACCGGGTGCAAACGTTTTGCCTACAGAATTCCGGTATGAACCTGATGATACAAACGACACGACGGCGCAGATGTTCCTGACTCGATTTATTCAATCGGGAGACAACTTGGATCTGAGTGTTGAAGGAGATAGAGAAAGCACACCGTTTGGATCATTACAGACGGCGCTGGACGGAGTGACACTTGCAACGAGCATCGAGGGTTTGAACCACCCGAATATTATCACAAGCGCACACGTTATCATCACGTTGGAATCGCTGGTGACGAACCTTGTGTCTGTGGAATTCTCGGTGATGAACCCGTTGGATACGGATATGGTGATTGAGTTTGTGCAAGCGAATTCTGGAGTGGATGGGGTGACATATGCGTTCTTCCGACAATCGTTTGAGAACTTTGTTATCCCACCTGGAGAGACGGTTTCGTCTGGAATTTTCGATAATGTGTTGTTGCCGCTGGGAGCGGTGGCGTCTTTGGAGATTATTCCGGGAGGGGTGTTGGACATTAGCGCTGCCAACACGGTGAGGATTGGTGGGAAGGGTGGATATCAGATACCATGGTTGAAACTGGAGCAGAAGAATGTGCCGACGAAGTATGATCTTAGCCTTGGTAAATCGGTGGCGTCGGTGGATGATTTGTTAAAGAAGGCGAAGGAGATATTGAATCCATCGTCGTCGAGCAACTCGAGTAGTACGTCGGCGGCAGAAGAAAGTACCAGTGGGCCTACGACGACGACGGTGAGTGAGGGGAGCACGAGTAAAGCGGCGGCGACGACTAGTGCGAACGAGGCTGCACCTACGACTTCTGAAGCTCCTGGAAGAACGAATGAGGCTGCACCTGAGGCTACTGAAAAGACGAATGAGGCTGCACCTACGACCGAGGCAGCACCTACGACCGAGGCAGCACCTAAGACTGAGGCTGCAGCTGAGACTCCTGAAAGAACGACCGAGGTAGCGTCACCTGCAGAGACTAGTGCACCTGCGGCTCCTGCTGCAGAAGGACTG
>NW_006267368.1:861504-862557 GCF_000300575.1 Agaricus bisporus var. bisporus H97 | reverse complement strand
TCTTCCTCGCCCTTGCGCTGTCCCTCCTGCGCCCCACAGCCCCTGTCCTCGCCACCGAAGACGTCCTGCAGGTGTCACTCGCCCACCTCACCACTCTCCCCGCCCTCCCCCGCGTAAGCAGTCCTCTCCCGCCTCGCGCCCTCTTTCGCGCCGCCGCCATTCTCTCCGTTCCCTGGCTCTGTCTCACCCTCCTCGTCTCCCCGCGCGTCATCGTCGCGCTTCTCGGCTCTGTCGTCCTCACCTACAAAGCACCCTGGGTCCGCGTCCTCTCCTCCGTCCTCTGGCGCAGCGCCCTCTTCCGCCACCTATGCTATCGTCTCAGTGCCTTCCTCACCGGCCAGGCCCCGCCAGAATACTCGGTGTCCAACAACTCTGCAGCCCTCTTGTCCTCTTCTCCCCAGCCCGCTTCTTCCCTCCGCTTCCTCTTCACCGTCTACGAAAACCAGCGCTGGTGGATGGGCCTCGACTGGACTGCCGCCCTTCTCCCCGGTGAACGCCCTTCCTGGTGCTCCCCTGCCTTCCACCCGGTCTCACCTCCAAACGCCTTCACCCTCCCAGAACCCACCACCATATACCTTCCTTCCAAGGATGGTAAATCCAGAATAAAGCGCACCGCCATCTGGAAGTGGCAAGAGCCTGAATGGACTCTCCTCGTCCGCAAAGAGGGCTCCTCCCCCTCACGTATCCAGCGAACCCCTCCTCCTCTTCCCGTAGACGAGCCCGTTCCTCTCAGCCCATCCTCTTCCAGCGATGCCGGTACCCGTCTGCTCAAAGCAGCCGCCAGCAAATTCAAAGACTCTCTTCCATCCGACCCCGAAGCCGACCTTCCAGAACCTTTGACTGACCCAGATGGCTGGGTATATGGCGACAACAAGTGGGAAGGCCAATCCCATCGCGGCGGCTTGGGCAAGGTGAGCTTTCCCCCCATTCCTGTATTCTCATACTCACACTATCACTACAGTTCACCAGATACAGGCGTTGGTCTCGCATCGCCCTTGTTACAGAAATGGTAGAAGTCATTGAACCCGGCCAGCTCGGAAGACTAACCTGAGG
>NW_006267368.1:750517-860789 GCF_000300575.1 Agaricus bisporus var. bisporus H97 | reverse complement strand
GATGGTGGTCAGTTCTGGGGGTGGTGACATCTGACTATTGTCTAAAGATTAATAGTATTAGCGAGATTCATATCCAAGGCAAACACGCAGTTAACGATTCTTAACGACCTCCTCTTCTACTTTCGGTAGGGCTTTGGATATATTTAACATTGACTCGACAACTTGTAATCAGAGACTACAGTATACAACCTCTTCATCAGAAAAAATAGCCGTTAAGGGCACGCCGTCTTGTCGGATGACTCCTCGATACATTCCTGGTGAATTCATGGGCATTGCAACTAATACACCAAGATCAGGAATCAACAAACTTGAAAATTCTTATACGACTCACCATTACCTTCCGAATCCAAGATAATGACACCTCCCAGGCCCTCGTTTTCTGCGAGTTCCTTCATGCAAGATTCTCCAGCTTCTGCGATTGTCTGATTCTTGAGCTGAACCCTTCTAGCGATAGTGGCCGCGGTTGCTAATCTGATAAAGTACTAGTCGGATAGACCTAAGTTCATCAATGAGGTTAAGGAGGGACAAACGAGACCTACGTCTCCATCACCTGTTCCGGAAACGCCAAGCGCGGTAGGAGGACGACAACGGACGATGTCCATGATACTCTGCCACCAAGCAGAATTTGTGCGGTTCCATTCCTCTGCCCAAAAACCAGATCCCATATGCGGAGTATCTCCAATACGCCCAACAAGCTTGTTTGTACGTCCACCTGTGGAAGTCAAGGCGGCTATGCAGCCACGGATATCAAGGGCGACGGCGCCTACAGTGCCCTTGGGTAACTGATCTAGAGGTAAATCCTTTTTATCATCGTGGTTCGTGTCTGGTGGGTATGGTAGCGGCTCTTCTGGTAATCCAAGCCCTCGACGATGTTCCCGCCATCGTCGTTCCGTATAGAAATAGGATGGGTCAACCAACTTTTCTCCAAGAGATGCTCCGATGTCTTCTGCAGTAGTTCCTGATATAAATGGATGTGGTACTTGGTCGGGTTGGAGGTATAATGCTCGAACGAGTTGAGAAGGGTTTTTGACCTTTGTTAGGAGGGTGGCTGATACGCCACGGCGCGTGGTGGGTATATGGGAGTGGGAAGCTGGAGGTTTGGATAGCATGACGGATGCTTCCAGTTCATTCTGCGGGTTTGGAAGATAAAGTGAATCATGACTGCGATATCGTTTATACGCACTTTGCCGGCTACATTGAATACGGCACCTTTACCAGCATTGAACAAGGGACAGTCTGCAGATAACAGTCAATATGGACTCCTATGTTCCTTGAATGACATTTACCTTCCATGACTGTCACCGCCGCAGCGACGGCATCCAGAGCCTCACCACCATTACTGAGAATCTCATATCCCTATGTACAAGTAGCATCTTTGTTGGTATTTTGCTAAACAGAAATCTTTACTTTACTTACAGCTTTTAATGATTTATTCAAAGCCTCCCGGTAATTTGCGCGTTGTTCGGGTGTTGAGCTTTCTCGGGTGATGATACCTGCTCCTCCGTGTATGACGAGTACATATTTCTTTTTTGAATGTACTTTATCCTGCAGAGGCGAATATTTCTCTGACATGACCACGGGTACGGTCAGGAGGCGAGAAGAACCATCGTGTGTGTGTGTGCCGTGTGGAAAGTAAATGTTCGAACCCTAACCCCCTTTTGCTGCCTTATAACTCATCTCACATCATCCATTCAAGGTATGAACTCGAACAAGTACGCAGGCCTTCCAGATATCGTGCGTTCGTGACATACACCTCTTTCTCTTTGTGTCTATTCATTTCTTATAAATATTTAAAGGATAGCGCACCAGATATCTATGAAACTGAAGATATAGTTTCCGCCCCCCAAGCTCCAGTTCAGTCCTCCATTTCAAAGCCCCTTCGAAACTGACAATGTTTACTTAATAGAAGGACGAGTCAAGCGAGGACGAGGCGACTCTCAATCGCGGTACAACAAAAAAACATGTGCCTCCTCCATCGAAAGAGGAGCTCGACATGACCGAACTTATCGATCCCAAAGAGGCGGGCCGGAGATTCAGAAAAGCTGAACGCAAGCGTATGTTCCTATCCTTATATCCCCTTCTCCATTTACGGAATTCCATCTTTCTTTAGATCGTTCAAGGACGACATACGTTTATCCACCTTCACGAGATTCATCAGCCGATTCACCTACTCGTTCCGGTGTCCCACGCCAACTCCCCTTATCCCATCGTCTCCGTGCTTTAAATTCCGAACTCATTTCATTAGAAACTGAACTCGCCGATCCTGCTAATCCTTTATTACAAAAGGAACGCGAGGAGAGAAATGTGGATCCTGGAGAGCTTATCAAGGAATTGGTCAATGTAAGGGGTCGATTGGATAGAATTCGGAAAGGACATGAAGGGAGAGGTCGGCTTATTGGAGTTGTCTTGGGAAACGATGTACAAGAGCCGAACTCCTCAACGCGAGAGGAAGAAGAGGGGGTGCAAAATGGATCGGAGGAAGTTAGGAAGGGTGTTGAAGCTTCAAAAACGCGGAACCTGATAGAACTTGACAAGCGTGTTGGAGGGCTTGAAAAACTAGTTGGTTCCTCAAATGCAGCTTTGGATGAGGTAAATACACTTTTGTCTCCAAAGCACCTATAGCTCATGAAATCCACTTTACAGACCTCCCCACTTCCTCTACCTCTGTTACCTCTCGTAACGCGTCTTAATTCTCAGCTGGCCCTTCTCACTCAACCAAGGCATCTCGATTCCATTTCTCGCCGTCTCAAACTACTTCTCTCCGATCTCGACCGAGTATCTGCCGCTCAACAACACCGACGTCAAACGATGCAAAACGCCGGTTCCGGCGTCTCTCCCATCCCCGAACACTTACTCCCCATTCTTTCTCGCCTCGGTCCTTCCCTACCTCAGATTCCCCATATCTTGACACGACTTCGGACTCTCTCCGCTCTCCATACATCCGCTTCTGAATTTCAGGCTACGCTTGAAGACTTGGAGAAGGAACACCAAAAGATACATGAAGCTCTGACTGAACTCAGTGGCGCGGTGGATACAGTTGAGAATAGCTTGATCGAAAACAAGGCTGTTATCAAGGATAATGTCGCTGGTCTTGAGGGACGCGTGGATGGTTTGTTGCAAAGGCTAGAAGAACTGGGTCGAGAGCATTCTGATACATAACCATCTTGACTGTCTTTACATTCCGATATACCCTGAATATTCGTTGCCGATTATAAGTTATCGCTGTTGAGGAGGTACAGCAAGCTTTTCGGGTTTTTACAAAAGACTCTTGCTATCCGAGCACTTTAAAATATTAAGTTGAAAATTATTGCAGTCGTAAAAATACAATAGCTATAATTCAAGCTTCATGTCATCCTTCGTCGCCCAGGCTCTGGAGGATTAGGCGGTGGGATCCCAACCATTCGATCAAGGTCGGCATTTAGCTGTATTTTGGTATGTAAGAACGTATGAGAGACAGCGATTGAACACGTACTTTTTCTTGTAGTTGTACCTGATCAAGTTCCTCGTCGTCGTCGTCATCACTGGTTCTCTCCACCTGACCAGCTCCGAGTCCCCATCCCCCTTTGGGGTCTGTCGAGCTTTCAGCATCAGGGTTCCTGCAAGCAGTCGATCTCAGTCATAAGCAACTTGGTGAAAATGAGATGTGACATACTTTAATGAATCAAGTAATTGCAACCTGCGGCGATGTTCAGCTTCAAAAGGTTGGGCCAATCTCGGTGTTTCATCGCCGACGCCAAAGAGATTCTCATCATCCTCCAGGTGTAAACTCAAGGCTGAGGGCTTGTTTCTATGCTTATGAGCAACACGACCTCTTCTGTCTCGTGGCAATCCACCCGATAAGAAGCTCGGCGCTCGTACGGGGAACGCAGGGTTGTTTTTAGAGAGACCCGGACGCTCTTGTCGAGTGCTTCGCAGTGCCCTAAGCATGTCATCTACGGCAGCTGCACTAGGTGATGCATCAGGGTCGGGAGGAGCAAGCGAGAAAGTATTTGAGCGATTTTCGCTTTGCGATGCCAGAACGAGGAGCCTAGAGGTAATAATCAGCCAAGAGGACATTCGCTATCGGACGGGTGTACGAACATCTGTTGCAGCCGAGGTCGATGATAAGTTTCGGAGAGCGCCTCCGTTTGGAGTTGTTCAAAGAGACGAGGAGCAAGAGGAAATATGACTCTATCACGGAAAGAGCGGAGCGCAATGGTACGGACATCAATATGGGTCGACGTATAATCAGACTTGGACGAGGACTTCACATTACTCGGGCGGCTGGGCGATTTGGCCCTGTGGGACTTGGGTGTACGATACAACGAGGACAGAAGAGGGTGTGTTTGCAACGGTAATAAAACCTAGAAAAGTGGTCAATGCACGTCACTGAAATATGCTGATGAGTAATTTACCCCTTCCACATAAGTAAGGACTTGGTCCCAAAAGAAATTCCAGGTCTCAACAACCCGTGCTATCAATTTACTCTCGTGGATCCCCATCAGTTTGGCGTTCAGCGTGACCATCCCTGCAGCGATTAGTTCTGCAGCATCAGTCTCCAACATGTTCAAGGCTCGGTTGGGCGTTGATGTAACGACTGTCTGAATGTGCCGTTTGACAAGACTATTCAAGTCTTCTCTGGGGTAAGGTCAGCGACCATGTATTAACATGGGCAACGACATACATGGGAATCCGAAGGGGCTCTCCATTGAATAAAGGGAGGACATGGACATGCAAGGCGCCCCAAGGATCCGAAGAGCTCGTTGTGGTTAGATTTACTTGGGAGATACTGCCCGGCGGTGCAAGCGTCATCGAAGAGGCGGAAGACAGCAGGGGGGCCAACCGATGCATTTCACGACTAACAAGCTTTGGATCATAGGTACGTCCATATGAGCCCTATAGAGATGCTGAGTCAAGGGACGTGGGATGCAAGTGATACTGCAGACCTTGGAGGGGGAAGTATGCGTCTTTGGGAGGTTCGTAGAGCTTGAAGAGGGATTCATGAAGGAGCTGGAGGAGGGGTTGGAGGTCGGGATGGCAGAGGTGGAATCGGGCTTTGAATGGCTGAGGGGGTGGAGGAGTTGGGAGGAGAGGGCTGATGTCTTGTGATGCGGACTCGCAGTGCCTCCGGAGAAGGAAGACGAGATTTTGTCGGCAAAGAAGCCCAAGCGCCGTGCAGAGGCGATAGAGTCTGATCCGACGGATGCAATGGAAGACAAAATATTCTTATTGGCGTCGTGCTCATTGGCGCTACTCAGGAAGCGGGTGTTGGCCGAGGTCTGGCGCGGCGTCGAGTCGCTCGACGTGCGCCGTCGTGGTTCCCGCTGGTCGTCGGCAGTGCTAGCGGGAGGCTGGCGCAGGTCGGATGGCGTATGTTCGTGCGATCTGCGAGGAAGGTGGGCGGAGCTGGCCCAGACGGGGACCATGATAAGTCACAAAGTAAGTTAAAGTCAACTGCTGATTCATGTTCAATTCAATGTTCCTCCGCTCCGTCTCAACACTCTCCCGCCGCCTCAACATCCTCGCAATAGAATCCTCAGCGGACGACACCTGCGCCGCCGTCGTCAACTCTTCCCGGCAAATCCTTTCCAACGTCGTCATCAAACAGCATGACATGTCCGTCATCCCTCCGACCCACTTCCCGAACCGTCTGACTTTTTAGACACAAACAGTATGGTGGAATACAGCCGATAGAGGCCATCCATGAACACCAGCGTAATATGGTTTGTTTGACGCACCCCTCGTTCTTTCAACTTCACTCGACATTCAACCTCTTTTTCCAGCCCTTGGCCGTAAAACGCGCCTTAACCGAAGCTGGGATCGACATTGTCAACGACGTACATGGCATCGCTTTTACTAGAGGCCCTGGTCTGTTGCCTCTCCATTCGTAATGCTTTTTCCTCAATGCAGCGCCCATCCATACAGGAATGCCCGGCTGTCTGTCTGTTGCTTGCAATGCCGCAAAGACGCTGGCTATCGCGTTAGACAAACCATTGGTTGGAGTACACCACATGGTTTGTCTTTCTCTTTTCTCTCTTCCTTCATCACTAACTCAAACTGTTCAAGCAAGGTCATGCCCTCACCTCTATCCTCACCACCCAAGATCCACCTAGATTCCCTTTCTTGACTCTCTTAGTATCCGGAGGCCATACACTACTGCTACTCGCATCATCTAATGTCGACTTTAAAATCCTGGCGACGACGGCAGATGAAGCTGTCGGCCGTTGTATTGATCGAGTTGCCCGACTGATGGGTCTCGAATGGAAAGCACTGGGGCCTGGTGCTGCTCTCGAACAGCTTGCCAGTGAAGATATTGACTCTGCAGACATTGATACCCCAACATTTCCGAAGCCCATGCTTGGGCAGTTAGCCTTTTCCTTCGCCGGATTTCATTCATATATGGACATCTATCTCAGAAACCAAGGTGGTATCGAAAGTTTTGACGTCCAGCGTAAACGGCGGCTGGCTCGCGCGTTTCAAGCATCTGTATTTGCTCATTTGGAGGAGAAGCTCTTGCTTGCGCTCGCGTGGTGTACTCAAGCAAATATTCACGTTCAGGACATTGTAGTAAGCGGTGGTGTGGCAAGTAACAGCTGTCTCCGCAAACGGTTCGTTCTACCTTTACCAGTATTCGGTTCCCTCACTTTTGGACGATTAGATTGCAAGAATGCCTGGATTCTACCCAGCATTACCAAAATATGCGCTTAGTTTTTCCTCCGGCATCACTGTGTACAGGTACTTGCATTGTCTCATAAGCAACCAAATGATACTCATATCAAATAGATAACGCGGTCATGATCGCATGGGCTTCCATGCATCGGTTCCTCACAGGTGACCACGACGATTATGCCATCATTCCTCGTCCGAAATGGAGCATTGAGGAATTGTAGCTCGAAAATGACTCTCCACGAACAACATTTATAAAATGCACTATTGGGTAGACATATTTTGATTGTATCGTACAGTGATTATAGTACTTCCAAGCTAATCTCCACTCCGCCGAGCTCGCCAACAAGTAAGTCACTGTTCACGGCATATAACGCCACGTGATGGACTGGATCACGTATCACGCTTAAATGGAAACCGTGGTGGACGCGTGCCGGACTGGAAATGCCTGCTTTCATGAACCCCTTGAAAAGAAGCGCTGATGGTGAAGATCCAGCATGGACCAGTAGAAAAAGACCCTCTCTCGTGCCCGAGAAGCAGGAATATTGGATGATAACTTGGTAGAACCTTTCTAATGACTGCTCTGAGTTGCCGGGGCACTAACAGTGAATGGGAAACGTGTGCAGGCGGAATCCCCAAACCAGGAAACACAAGACATGGGACGGTGATGCAGTGCTATGTATTTCAGGCAGGAAAGCTACAATATATGACACAGATGGCAAACAGTGCGCATATATGCATCTCTTCTTCTGTTGAAAGGCTGAAGCTTATGTTACGCAGGATGTCAGTGGGTTGTATTGACGGCGTTCTTGAAGAAGGTCGAGAATGCTTCGTAGGTGGAAAGGAAATTGAATTGGATCGTCAAATCTCCGAGGACGATTATAATAGTGGCCGATGTTTTGGCGTTGGTACCTCCAACTCCATCTCGGAGATATCTCCTGCAGTTAGGACGAAATCAAAATTTGTACCACCTACCTCTCGAAAACCACTAATACCGCTTGTTGAACGAAAAGTTACCATCCCTTTACAACCAGTCAACTTGGCCTCAAGTAGCAATACAGTCGTGAAGATCGATCAAGAGCCAGAGAACGATACATCGCCGTCTTACTGGACAGCTAACTGGCAAGTAGATTCCGACCCATATTCATGTTCATTTGTTCTGATGGTTGAACTAGGCGCAAGCAACAGAGCAAGGCTCACAAGACCTGGGATGGCGACGCGTATGTGGCATGTGAAGATGGCAAATTGACAATGTTCAATGAAAATGGCAAAATGTATGTACCAAGGCCCTCATGTTCAAGTGTCGTCCCATTGTAATATCGAACTTCTTAGGGTTGGGTTCACTGTCATTCGCTCTCAGCAGCCACACTCCGGCCTCCTAACATATATTGGTGGTAAAGAGGTCCAACTTGACTGCCGGATACCCCAATCGCAGTTTCCGGGTTTTGAACAAGAGGGTAGCAATGAAGCGACGAAGCTGGAAACAATTACAGAGCTGGTAAAAAATACCGTTAACGTCTCGTCATTCTATGGTATATCCAAGCCAAAAGTATCTGGTCCTCTGTAAGTGTCTAAGGTTTACCTTCATGGATCACTCTGCTATATAATTCCATCATAGACATGATCCTAATGCCGAAGGAGCACTTGTCATGAAGAAACCAACTTCAACTCATAGTGAAAAACTTAAAATGAAGTCAGCCACCCTTATCTTATCGCGGGCAGCGATGTTCAACTTTCCATAGAGATAGACCTATCATTCCGGTAGTTGTTGACCCGATATTGACGCGACGTATGAGAGATCATCAAAGAGAAGGTGAGACAGAATCTCAAGTATGATCCTGGCTGACTCTTTCTGAGGTGTCAAATTCCTGTATGAATGCGTTATGGGACTTAGCAAGCATGAAGGCCAGGGCTGTATTCTGGCAGATGAGATGTACAGTCCTTTCTATCACTCTAAGAATGTTTGACTCATGTCATTCACAGGGGGCTCGGTAAGACGCTTCAGGTATGGCACGTATTTTATAGGTGTTGCTGAAATATAACTTCCGAAATTCTAGACCATCGCCCTCGTATGGACACTTCTCAGTGAGCACTCAGTTTTACCAGGCAATAGATAGCTGACTTTTGGCTCGTAGAACAGAATCCGTATCTTGGAGCGGGACCTGTTGTAAAAAAGGTTATGATTGTGTGCCCAGTTTCTTTGATGAATGTAAGTTCCTTCTTTACCTTGCCTATTCCTCGTTCATCATTTTTCGGCAAGAACTGGAGGAGCGAATTTTATAAGTGGCTCGGAAGAGATCGGGTTGGCATTGCCACCTATAGTAAGGATCCCATTGAACTGCATGGTTTCAAGAACTCGTAAGTTCTTAGGCAATCGTGTTCTACGCATTCTAATATTTTCGTAGATCTGCTCATCCAATCCTCATTATTGGGTACGAGCGTCTCAGATCAATGGTGTAAGCTTGCTCGTAAAGTACAATATAGTCAAGCTAACAGAACCGGAATCTGAAAACAGCAACAAATCTGAAAATCTTCGTTGTTTGTAAGCATATTCATCAGCTCCTGTAACCAAAGGTTGAACTAATTGCTTAGCCCGCAAATTGACCTCATAATCTGCGATGAGGGACATCGACTCAAATCTTCGCAGACTAAAACAAACCAAATGTTTAAAGATTTTAAGACGCGTCGGCGTATAATTTTGTCCGGGACACCTATTCAAAACGACCTGAGCGAATTCCATGCCATGGTAACGTAGTGCTCACATCGTGATTCTGGCACATGCTCAAGCAATGATGCAGACAGAGTTCTGTAATCCGGGGCTTCTTGGTGCGTCATTCTGACATTCGAGATTTGTCTGGGTACTGATCACGTCCCCTCTAGAGAATTATCCCAAATTTCGATCCTTTTATGAGGTCCCTATCCTCAAGAGCCGATCTCCTGATGCCTCCACAAAGGAAATCGAAATAGGTGAAGCGCGGACGTCACAGGTATGAAAGTAATTCTTCCGAGTATCTGAAGCACTGAACAACAAACGTAGCTGCTGGTTGTAGCCAAGAGCTATGTCTTGAGACGGGACGCCAACTTATTAAATAACTATCTACCACCGAAACGTACGTCATTAACTCCTCATCCAAAGTATAAGTTCCAACATTCCGTGTGTGATAGATGAATATGTCGTCTTTATTTCACCTACGCCCCTCCAGCTCCAAATATTCCGGAAAATCCTTACCTCTGACAGGGGGGATGATATCATCGAACAAAATACGACTGCGGAAGCGCTAGCATTGATCGGGATTTTTACAAAGATCAGCAATAGTCCTATTCTATTGAAAGCTATGGCGGCCAATGCTGAGGGAAAAGAAAACAGCATCTTCCAGAAACGCAATGTTGCAGATGCAACCAAACTAGTCCCAGTCGGTGCTCAGATAGAAGATATGAGTTTGAGTGGTGAGTAGCCATACTAGTGTTACGATTCATCTGACGTACATTTCAGGCAAATTGATCGCACTGTCCAACATACTTAAAGTTGTTCACGAGGTAGGGCATTCTACATTATAACCTTATTCCAAACTGACGGACAAAACCCTAGACCACAGAAGAGAAATGTGTTCTAGTGTCTCACTATACTTCAACCCTCAACATACTAGAAGCTTTCTGCAAGAAGAAACAATACTCTTACTTCCGTCTTGATGGGTGCGTCTTCGCTTCTCCTGGCTATCCTTCCTAACCACCATGAGCGCAGTCAAACTCCCCAAGCACAACGGCAAGGATATGTTAATTCATTCAATAGATCAAATCAGCGGAATGGGTGTGGGTAATTCCCGATTGCACTCCAAACTGACTCAAACTTTATGAATAGTCATTTTTTTACTCAGTTCAAAAGCTGGTAGGCTTGCTTATAGCGGTTAGCATGGCTATCTTTCGTAACTTTTTTTTTATCTTCGCAGGTGGCGTTGGTATCAACCTGATAGGTAACTAACACTCCTCTAGTCAAGGCTTACTCTGACGGCTCCAGGCGCTTCTCGGCTTTTCCTGGTTGATTCGGACTGGAATCCGAGGTGAGATTCCATTGTATAGGAGCAGAGGGCACTGACCGATTATCCGCTTTCATAGTCACGATATACAGTCAATGGCTCGTTGCCACCGGTAGGATAGTCCTTAACGAATCATTCGACCGCACTCAAGTATCACACATTGTTCAGCGATGGTCAAAAGCGACCCGTGTTTATATATCGACTTCTCACGGCGGGAGCGATTGACGGTAACTTTCCTTTTACGCGCAGTAAACCTTTTCTGACTAAATTTTGGGTTTTCAGAGAAAATTTATCAGCGTCAATTGACCAAATTGGCCCTTAGTGATTGTGAGCATTTAAGATTCTATAAGTCGTTTGACTGATTGCTGACTTCGCTGGTAAGCCCTTATTGGTGGTGTATGTTTTGGTGACGCTTTCGTAAATCGCAATTTACATTAAGCTAGACTGCGAACGCTTCGAAAAGCGACACGTTTACCAAAAGAGACGTAAGTTGAATTCAATTATTCACACTGGTCATCCTCGGATTGACACTTGTACCATCTAGCTCCAGGATATATTCCGTATTCATGTCAACACCTCGAGCAACACACATGATCTTCTAGAATGTCCCTGCCACGAAGACGTCGCTACTGACCACTCCACATCCATTCGAAAAGGCAGCGCAGAAGATCCTGGTATCAATCGGGGATTTGTCAATGCAACGCAAGTGACGTCGGATTACGTGAACAAGCTAGACAAGGCAGTAAGATCATGAGTAAATTTCGTGACAGACTCTTTCTGACTTGTCTGCTTCTTGCGTAGAATCTGGTGAAGAAGGAAGCAGCTTTAGTTGTTCTTAAAAATTGGAGTCATGTCAATTGCTTAGCGGCTTCAGCAAGGGACCTTGTTCAAGATGATATTCTACAACAAGTCTTGTATGTGGAAGACTCATTGACTCCAGCTGCACAAGAAACCAACCAAGAGTCAAAGAGCTTGCTTTCAGCCATCAACCTTGAGCAGCTCTCTGTTAGTGCAAGGTCCATCCAGGAAGTTCCTGGAGGTACAATAACATTTATGTTCAAGAAGACTTCTAAGTCAACCCAAAATGAGGATGAGTAGTGTTTACTGTAGATTTTAGTTCCAGCAAGAACTATATGTATTTGTATATCAAAAAAGTTCAATACTATTCAGAGGGGTATACAGGAGGCCCACAACGGCAGATTGATGTATAGCAAAAAAATTTCTAATTCTGATACAAATCCACCCCCATGAGCCTCCATCCCAATCAACAAAACCTGGAATGATTACAATATCAAACATTGATTATTATTCCATTGGAGATAACCCAACTTACCATTAGACATCGCAATCCAAAGTTCCATACACTGTCTTACCATCAATGACAGTGGCCACAACTTGAGTGTTGAGAATGCTATCAACAGGAATAGTCATGATATCTCGAGAAAAGATTGTAAAGTCGGCACGTTTTCCAGCCTCAATAGAGCCAAGAATGTCCTCCGTGAATGACGAGTAAGCAGGATCAATCGTCATACCTATAAAGGGCAGGCACCCATATGTGATAGATAACGTTAAAAGGCATGTATAGACTTACCACGCAGAGCTTCAGCGCGAGAAAGGCGTTCTTCGGGGAACCTACATTAATGATAAGTCTTGTGACTACAACGAGACAAAGAGATTGGCCTACCAGCCATTCGGCCCATGAGGGGACTTTCCATCAGGTGAAACACGAGTAATTGCAGCATAAAATGCGGAGAGCGGATTCATAGACTCGACGGGGAAATCAGAACCGAAAGTTATCCTCGCACCGCTGTCGATGATGGAACGGAATGCATATAACAGTTTTACACGTTCTGGGCCCTAGAGAATTAAAAGTTAAAAACTTGATGGGGAAACTTCCGTATATGAAAACTCACCAGGCGATCTTGAGCATACCACATATCGCTTATGCTATGATTGACGAAGCCAATTGATCATACGAGGGAACATAATATGGTGACGAAGCTACGCACGCATGGGTGGGTTGAACGCTTGCAATAACTTGTATGTGGCATCAAAAATATTGAAAGACGCATGTTAAGAAGCCACTCTACCTCCCAGCTTGCCGAGACGTTTCATGTCATTCCTAGTCATCATTTGTGCGTGCTCGAGACGAGGTCGGAGCGCCGTAACATTAACACCCTTCAGGGAGGCTTCAAAGGCATCCAGTACAAGGCCGTTGGCTCTATCACCGATAGCATGGACATTCTGTTGAGCCATATCAACACGGTGTCGGGTGCACAAGTGATGTCATCGAGCTTACCACCTGCCAACCATTCTGTAGAAACTTGCGTATGGCATCGAATAAAATGTCGTCGTCCAAGCGCATGAATCCTGACGTGTCTGGATTATCGTAATATGGTTCATAGAGCTGGGTGGATATTCATATGCAAGCCCGGTGAGAAATGAGATACTCAAGACGAACCGCTGCCCCCCCGGTGCGAAGTGCGCCGTCAGCAAAGATCTTGACACTTCGCGCCGTGAGTCTGTATTCGTCAGTGCCGATGATGATTTCAGTACTGTTTCCCCAAAATGCTTCGTTCGGATTGAAGTGCCTCATTCCATATATCCTGATCTTGAATAGATGTCAATCACTCCTATGGGAGAAGACATGCATACGAACCGGCAATAGACCATTGTCAGCTTGCCTGGAAACACGGAGTTATTTACCCCCTATCTTTACTCGAAAGCAAAGCCTACTCTTTGAAGAATGCCAGAGACACAGGATCGAGTCCAGCGTCATGTATGGATGTCAAGCCTCTTTCATATGCGTGGTCAACTGCGATTTTAAACCTCTTTCGCAGATCATCGTTGGTCAAGTCGGGTTGTTTGATGTAGCGTATTGCGTTATCCAAGAAAACACCTGGGCAACTCGTTAGTGGAACATGGAGATCAGATAAATTAAAATAATAGAGAAAATCACCAGTGGGTTGTCCACTTTCATCTCGAACAATGACACCACCTTCGACGCTGTCGGGCAATGGTAAACTCAGTCTGATGACTTCACGTGAAACCCAAACAGCGTGGTAGTCCTTGCTTTGCAGCACGACAGGTCGCCCGCGAATATAAGGGTCGGCATCCAGATCCCCCTATGACATATAGGACATGAGCACGAACCTAGCGCGCGATATGGTGAGTCTCACAGCTGATGGCAAAGAGGACCAAACGGTATGGTCCCAACCACTTCCGCGGATCCACTTAGTTTTGTTATTGATAGTGTCCGGATCGTTTACGATAGCATCTCTAACGCGAGAGACAGCATCTGGACTCTTAATCAATGCTTTGGGCGCGAAAAAAGTGGTAGTGAAAACACACCTGCAATTGTTGGAGATCCTTCAAAGGGTATCTCGTGTGAGGCTCCGTATTCCAGAATGTGTGCATGAGAATCTGCATGGTCGGAACAACTATTAACCAGATATCGTGTTGCCAAGCGTCAATTACTGACCGCTTACTCCGGGGACTACGATGGACCCTGGGGGAATGAAACGAATTTCGAAGGAGGGACGAGCGAAGACCTGTGCGATCGCCCCCAAAATGGGGTAAGAGCTCGAATGACCGGTGAGATCCGCTATACATTTGTGCATGGTCAGGGCTGGTTCACCATGAACAAATTTCCGCAGCATAACGCACACAGTGAACCAGTGTGCGAGATATGAGCGCCCTGGACAACTACACATTGAACATTTGTGTTATTTTGATCGACCGTGTAGATAAAATCTCCTTCTCGTGAGCAGAGAGCATATGATGAGACTGGCGCCCAGTTTGAATAGCGAATAGCAGCCCAAAGACTTGTAAGTCCAATTAGAGCGCCGAAACGCCCAAAGAATCGAGATTTCGCCTTGGTCACTTTAGGCGCTTGTATGCCGTTCGCTTTCATCTTTTTCTGGCCGGTGACGTTGCTAACTTTGGTACCGTTCACCGCGCTATCCGAGATAGCGGGTGGCTGTTGCGGGAGCATGCGATGACGAGTGCGCGTATAGGGGTGAGACACAGCCTGATAGAATGCCGTTCAACAAGGACGGTATTCCGAGCGAGGAAAAAAATGAAAAAGTGGGGCTCATTATATAGACGAAGAGGTGATTGGCGCCTTTCCATATTTCCAAAACACTGGTTGAGTTGGATCCGGACACGTGTCATTTGCGCCAATGCCTCCTCTCCAACAACTCCTCCGCCATGGCTCAAATCGTGTCCTCCGCTCCGCTCTCTCCCATCGCGTCCAGCTCTATTTCCTCGTCTCCCTCGTCGCTCTCTCCGCCGTCGTCTTCAATGCTCTCCGCAACTATAGTAACTTCTATTCAGTCGCCATATCGCTTTCCAAAAGCAGTCGCAGTGTTCTCGTGCGTTTCATAACTGCACCTCGAGGTGCTGTTTAACCCTTTTCCAGGTTCTCGCCAATTTTGCTGTGCTTCTGGCCCTGTTGGGTGCACACATTGTTCAGCGTATCTTCTTTGGTGCTCTTCGCGCGAACGAGGTCGAGGTGCGTTTCCGACCACTCGCACCAGTCAATCATTCATAGTAACCGCTCGTCTCCTTCAGCGGCTTTATGACCGACTCTGGTTCTTCATTACGGAGTCCCTTTTGGCGTTTACCATTTTCCGTGATGAATTCGACATAGGTTTCGTCCTCATGTTCGGGTTTTTGCTCTTCGTCAAGTCTTTTCACTGGCTGTCGAGTGATCGCGTTGAATGGGTAATTACTAGCTTATTCACGGCTACCCCTTTTTGACTGTGCATCCTAGATGGACCAACAGCAGTATCCCGGTCCGCCAGTACTCTTTCACATACGGATGATATCATTGTTTTCGATCCTGTGGCTCGTGGATTTCATAATGTTCGTCATCGCAATGGATCACACGATTGCGTATGGTGTTGGTGGTATGGTTTTATTTGCCAGCGAAGTTGGTTTGTCTTTGAGGAGTTCATTCAAACATCTGACAATTCCTAATAGTATGGAATTCTCATGGCCAGCCTCATGAACACCGTTTTCAAATATCTTCTCTTCGCTTATGATTTACGGCGCGCAGGGCGTCGTGGAGGAGAAAACGCACCTCCTTGGGAAAATAAATCGATGTGGGTGTTCTATATCGAACTGACCACAGGTGAGTAGTGCCCGCTCTCCTACATATCTTAATCGTTCACAAAATTGGCGCTAGATTTCCTCAAGTTGACGACTTATCTCATCTTTTTCATCATCATCATAACGTTCTACGGTCTTCCTCTCAACATAGTTCGAGATGTCTACATCACTGCGCGCTCCTTTATCACCCGCTTACGTGCATTACACCGCTACCAGACGGCGACCCGTAATATGGATCAGCGTTATCCGAATGCTACTGAAGCTGAGTTAGCTGCCACTTCCGATCGTACTTGTATCATCTGTCGCGAAGACATGGTGCCAGCTGTTCAAGGTCAACCTCCAGTAAGCGATGGACCAAATGTCACTCCCAAAAAACTTCCTTGTGGGCACATCTTCCATTTCTATTGCCTTCGTTCTTGGCTGGAAAGGCAGCAAAGCTGTCCAACATGGTCTGTACTGACTTTTCATCTCCGTCGTGCCATCAATTGATCACTTTGATAATTTCCAGTCGTCAAACTGTGCTCGAGCCGAACACACCTCGACGACCGGCCAATGGACCCCCAGTCGCACCGCAGCAACAGGGAAATGCTCCAGCTGCTCAACCTGGAAATGATGCCCCGGCCGTTAATAATCCAATAGGGAATCCATTAGGGCTCCTTGGACGCATCCTTGGTCCCCCCGGGCTCGGTGCCGAGCGCAACCCTTTGGCTCCCCCTCGCGTTGCGCAAAATATGGGTGCGAATGGTGGTAACAATCCAATAGTAATTGAGTATACCATTCAATATCGAACTCCGCAGAATAATGCACAGAATACGCCAGTTAATTTGCGTCCTGTACAACCTCTGGAGGGACTTCCGGGACCAAACGGTTGGCAACAATGGCCAGGTCGCCGCGACAATGACAATGAGGCACGGATCCCACCAGGTCCAACTCGTGAAGCTACCTCTACAACGCCATCCGGAGCGCCAGCGCCTAATGCAGTGCCTACGAATGCGCAGGATACAGCTGGTGAAAGTCATGGTTCTGAGAATCCTAGAGCCGCTGCTGCACTCGCGGCACTGCGCCGTTTGAACGGGAACTCCTCTTCAGAGGGGAATGAACCTCCATCTCGTGATACCAGCGGACTGACTACGTCTTCGGATCTTCAGACAGATACACCACCTTCGTATTCCGCTTCCTCGACGGTTCCACAGTTCATTCCCCTATTTGATCTCTCTCAATCGCGATCAGCTCAGGGATCTTTACCGTGTGCAAATGGAACAACGCTCCCCCAGACATTCTCGGCAAATACTGAGCCCTCACCTGCGTCACACCCAGGAGATTTCATGACCCAGCTTCCTAGGCACATCACTGACACTCAGCTGTCGCTCATGGACAGGTTGACCCGAGAAACTATCGACGAGCGCCTCCGCATTCTAGAACGCGTGTCAGGAACCGCCTATGGCTGTGTGGAAGACTTGCTCAGACTTCGGAGCGCCCTTCCCGTGACAGACACCTTGCATGCCGGACATACCTCAGATAGAGGACCCGACCATGTGAATAGCGGACATAGGGCCGAAAGTGCCAACGAAAATCTTGACCGTTCTCCTGAAGTTTTGGACAAGGGTAAAGGAGTTGATCGGAGTCTCGGTCCTGAGCCGGTCGAAGGCTTGTCCGAAGTGGCAGATGCAGGCAATTCTTAACAAGAGAATGGCATTGAAACACCTCGTGGGATGTGATTATTGCCGTCATGTATTATGTACCATCCTAGATATCTATCGAGGTCTAAAATAGTGTCTATGAAGTTGAAGCAGTTGATGTATGGGAAATTGACAAAGCCGCTTGAGCTCGCTGTTTTAGTACGTCAGGCCGGACAAGGGACTTATCGACTTGAGCATAAAATGCTTTGAAGACTTGTCCCAGTGGAGGCCGGTTAGCGGAAGGTGGGAGTGAATCAATGATTTGCTTCAAAATTTCATCAATTCGAGAGTCTGACAAGGCAGGTGGGAGCATTCTTTGAAGGATTTCTGCTTCCTGGCGTTCTTTGGACGCGAGATCGAGACGTCTGGCTTGATCATACCGTGAAGCGGCATCATGCTAAACAGCACGCATACGATAAATCACGAGCTTAAGCGAGATACAATCCACACTCACGCGCTTGGAAATACCTCTTGCTATGAATGCCCTCTAGTAGGGAAAGCTCAGAATAGAATTCCGAGGCTTGTGCGGGCCGTAAAGTAACTCACAATGGCAGGTTCACCAATTTTGCTATCCTTGTGAGATTTGTCTGCGGCTTGAATATCGGCAAGGATAGACTACACGACGCGTAATATGAATGAGAAGACGAGACCCATACAATTTGTTCTATTGCTCACCCGCAGCGTAGTCGCCGTCATAGAATCCTTGGACTGCCACAATCATTAGCACGTTCGTGAATATGAACCACTACGAGCACCGCGTGCTTCTTACTTTCAAAGCTAACTTGATGTCATTCATTATTCGAACGCGCAGGTCTGAATTGGAAATTTGGGTTTAAGTTGAGCCAAACGCGGTTGCTGCATGTAGGATGATTCTTCTTACCTTGTGGAACAGGAAGAGACGCTGAGAAAGCACGAGAATGTTTGGGGAAATTGACATGAGATCCATTCAAAAAACGAAAGGCACGGCAGGTTGGGAGCATTGGAAGTTGTTAAAGACTATAGTTAGGCAAGGGATCAAATCAATCAAAATGTCAATAGCACTTAACATGACTCCGACAGCACCTCCCTTGCCTCCCTCGGGCGGTTACCTTGAAGCGATTAGATATTCTTCGCGACAACTGCGAATTTCTGCAGGGATTCATGTAAGTAAGCCATCCGTCATAGTTGTATATTATCTTCGATCAGAAAACACCATAAAACCATGTCGGCGTCATTACTTGCATCATCTCTAGCCCCGACCAGCAACGTGTTGCTGGCTCTACACAGCCCTTGCAATGTCCCTAGATGCCATTTTCCGCATTCCATGCCAGCGTCAATGTTTAATATTAAGTACTGATATCACCGTATCTTTCATTTAGATTACTACACCCGCAATTGAACGATTTCTACAATCTCCAGCATTCATTTCCTCTTTCAAACGTGTTTCTACCGTGCACGGGCTCAACCTCCCACTGAAATTCGATTCCCACCTAGAAGAACTAAATCTAATCTCCGTTCTCTCCATCCTCAATTTCGCTTCCGGATATCGGGCTTCCTTACATCAACAGCTTGGCCGAGGCGCTTGGGACAGCATCCGAGCCTTTATTTTTTCTTTGTTCATCACCTCTTCTTCTGGGGATGATCTATTATCAGCCCGCGGCATGCAATCGATCAGCATGGCCCAGGTGGCAGAACTCATGGGCGTCAATCTTCATGTCGAGAGACCGCACGAAACTCTACCGGGTGTGACCGTTGGTGAACTCGGGGGGCCCTTGTATGAACTAGTCATGTTGATTACCAGAGTTCTCAACGAGACTGGCGCCATTCTAGTCAATGGTGGATACACCAACTTGGGAAGCTTCGTCCTTGAAGCCCTCAAAGAAGGAGCGGGGACACAAAATACCGAATCTTCTCTGGAAACAGTTCTAGCGCGTGTAAGTAATCAACAAGATCCTCAAACGGTTCAGCATATTAATATAGTTCTTCACAGCTCGTCAAAGCTTTTCCCGCCTTCCAGGACATGGCCATAATCGAAGGACAACGTCAGTCGCTTATGCATGTATCCACATTCATTGACACTAGTACCAATCTATCTATTTTTTCTACAGCTATTTATTGTTTCAAAAAGGCTCTTTTCCTCATGCATGCCATCCGGATCCGCTTTGGTTCCCTTTCACCGCCTCCTTTCCCTATTCCAGAAACCCGGGACACCCCAATCTTTTCAGACAACGTCATACCATCCCTGCTAATCCACCTGGGCGTTATCGATATATCAAAAGCGCCGGGACTCAACACCACCTTCGAAGGCGCTGGTTCAGAAGCGAGACTTAGTACACTTCTAGGTCTCGGCCCGCCTAGGGCTGGGCAGGCAGGAAGCAGCACATCTAAAGACGGACCGGTCCTGTCGAATGATCAAGCCTTCAAATTGAGAGCCGCCGCGATTGACGCTTGCCAGATGATCGTTGAAACAGCACGCTCCTTCTACGTGGCCCAGGCCAGTGCAGTTAATGCAGAATCCCTCGATTGGATAAAAGATATAACATTGCCCGAACTGGATTTATGGATTTGGTCAGTCGCAAAAGATAGGCCAGATTATCGGTCATTGGAAAGATTTGCACAAAAGGATACAGTATTTTACTAGTTCATAGCGGTAAGGCACAGAAATTAATGATATAGGGTAAAACCACAACTGCTTCCGTAGGTGTCATAGGCATTTCAATCTAATCAGAAACGAAGTTGACTACATAGTACATTGTTTTGTTTTCATTCGCGGTAAAACGAAGAGAGTTCTAAATTGAAACAAAGATTCTGTCATCTAGTGAGAATGACGGGGGTACATGTGGTGCGTTAAAGAGCATCGCTATCGCTGGTATCACTTTCATCGTTGCCCCAAACGGCAAAGGTACGAGGGCCAGTCAGGTCCCGCGATCTAGATCGAGAGTGGTCTCGAACTCTGCTATGGAGGAGGGTGGTCGCGGTAGGTGTCCTTGCAAGGTCTTCTGTATCTCGATTCGACATATAGCTCCTTCCAATAGGTGACCTGAGGGGGGAGATATAATCGTCTCTTGAAGTTTGTTGAGGCACATGCAACGAATCCCGGTCGGCATCATTTTGCTGCGAGAAGTCAAAACCGACGTGTCGAGGAGTGGCAAGGGACTGTTGATTGGGTTGTGGGTGACGAACAGTAGATACTCGTGAACGTGAACGCGATTTAGATGCCCGTCCATTTCCGTGTTTGATGCTAGACACAACATGCTCTTGTTGTCTAGATTCTCGAACTTTGTCGGCAGCATTAGCATGTTCCTGAGGGGTCAACGTGTCGAGTTCATTTGGGGCCACGATGGACGCCTCAAGGGACGAATCATCGATATCGAAATCATCTTCCTCATCCGATATGTAGTCTTCAAAATCGTCATCTGGGTTTTCGTTCCTTTGGTCATTCGCAATCTTTTCAAGCTCTCCTTCAGTAGCCGGCACGCGCTTTCTGCGTTTGGTAGGTTTCGATGGGTCTTCTTCCACGACGACAAATGATTTTTGGCGCTCTCGTTCGTTCCATTTCAAAGTTCTGGAAATGGCCTGGAACCAGTCTGTGGACTGGTTGTATGCACAAACAGTTGGAAAGGGATACTTGGATGCGGTAACCTTTATATGATCGCCCTCTACAAAGCAGCAAAGTCAAAACCTTATAATGAATCAAGGTACAGAACGACGTACGCTTGAGTTCGACTCGTCCGCGACCATCGAAAGAGGCCCAAGCTGTACTTCTGGAATTGTACGGAACACATATACGCAGCTCCATGCTGTCAGGTAGTAGCATGGGCCGGAATGATAGTGTATGAGGGCATATAGGCGTGATCAAGATGGCAGGAATTTCTGGATGAGCCAAAGAACCACCTGCGGAGAGCTATGGATCGGCTTGATTAATTCCAACGCATGATCATCAAGCTGGCCACACTAACAGAGTAAGCAGTCGACCCTGTAGGGGTTGCGACTGTAAGGCCGTCGGCTTGAACCGTTGTCATATGATGGTCATCGCCTTTCTCTCCATCAGCAAGATGCCACAAGAGCTCTACTTATCTGACCCACCGAAGAGCTCAAGCAAGCTCACATAAGGGCTTGGTCCTCGATCAACGACGAGATCATTCAAAACTTCAAATTGCTCGACAGGCCTTGTAGTGAAGCACATGATTTGTTTGTCTTTTTGGGGCTTTCCGTCTCCTGTAGTGTGGGCTACAGACCAGGCGCCTTCGACAGCTTCCCAGCCACTTTGTTCAAGGTTTTTCATCAGAATTTCACCAGTTTCGCTGCGCTTAACAGCCTTCCTTTCCTTTCCTACTCCATTACCAACAGCACGATAGACTGTACAAGTAAAACGCATCCGAAGATTGACTCGAATACCGCAGTCGATGGCAGCGTCCATAACAGTTTCGTGGTCGCTGAAGTCAAAGTTGGTTAGGAACCCCAGGGAGCCGAGGGCAAAGGGGAGTACAGGAGGTACTATGCGTTGAAAGAGCCACGAGGTGAAGAGGACGGTTCCATCACCACCAAGCTGGATGTCAATGTTAATCCGTTAAAAAATCATGATGGCTGGAGGCACTCACGGTGACGACGAAATCGAAGAGGTGCGGGCTTTGGTTGCACATGCTGCTTGTCCAGTAGCGCAATTGGCCCTCAACATCGTGGTATGAGTCTTCAGTGCCACTTTCACCATTGGACGAGGCGGTCGATGAATGACTGTTTGAGCCCCTGCGTCTGGGAAATGGTATAAATAATTCGGGGTAATCACGTTGGATGCCAGCGGCATCGAAACGCTTGGAACGACGCAATTGGCTATCGACATATCTGGACCGGAATAAGAAGATAGTCATTGAAAGAAAGAAGGGAAAGAAAACGATACACTGTAAGACCGCGCTTCATACCGGGACGGCGCTTGAACATAAGATAGAGGGCAAGTTGGCGGGTAAGCTTGATGAGTCTGTTATCGCGTGCTTTCGTGACGATGAGGATGTTCTGGATGTTGGATTGGACGCGGGCACGGCCTTGCAAAAGGATCAGATGGGGGGTTACTGGGGAGAAGAAGGATTTGCACCTAGTTGTTTGCTCATCTCGCGGACACCGACGGCGGTTTCTGCGAGTTGTTTCGTGAGGCTTCCGACAAACTCGTCTTCGCCATCGCTGTCTGGAGAGAGATGCTGTCGGAGATTAGCCAAGAGGGGTCTGTTTGGGAGCGGTGGCTGAAGGGACCTTGCGACACCCAGGTCGCCGATGAGGGACTGATTGGGTCCACCACGGGTCTTGAGCCAGTCAGTGAGGGAGGCATCCTGGTTGAGATTGGAGTGGAGGAAACAGGGAGAGTCGGCGGGGAGAGATGAGCGCGATCTAGTGTGGGAGGGGGGATCTGGGTAATCGATGGCGGGGGGCGGGGAGGTGTCGACCACGACGTCGAGGTCCTGGGGATGGTCGATGTGCAGGGACGTTGGCCTGGACGTGCGGCGCGAGGCGGAGGGGAGGTCAGCAGGCAGGGCCATGGGAGTCAAAGGGAGAGAGGCGAGGCAAGCGAGTTGGCATGTCACCGCATCCCAGGTCCCTCCGCCCGCTCAACGCCAAGTGCCAGGCGCTGGCTGTCCACCTCGCCGCAAACGACGCTCAGCACCTCGCCGCCCTCCAGCCCACCGCCAACCTCGGCTTCCGCATCCACTTTTCCACCGACATCCGCGCTACCCTCGACCTCTCCCGAAAGATATACGCCGTGCGCGACGCCTACTCGGACCTCGTCGCCAAGCTTCATGGCGATGCCCCCCTCCTGTCATCCCTCGCCAGCCTTTGTGCCACCATCCTCGGTGCCCAGTTCCACTGTGACGACAGTTCAACCGACGTTCTCTTCGATGCCATTCCCTCCGCCTACCGTCCGTGAGTCCCGCCCCCCCTATTTATATATATAACACACATACACACTAGTACCCCTCTCCAGCCGTGCCCTTCTCATGCACGCTCTGCATCTCATCATAGACTCCTGCCCCCCTTGTCCCAGCCTATACCTGGCGTTGCTGGACCTCACTCTGGAGCGCAGGCTCTACCACGAATCCGAAGTCCTCCTTGATCTCACTCTCGAATGCGCCTTCGAATCACGCCGAGACGTTCCCCCGAGAATAACAAATCCCGCACACCGCAGATTTCTCGTCGACCTCTACTGCAAATGGCACACCCAGTTTCCCTCTTCCATTTACGTCAGATTGGTCACTAGTGCACTTCTCCGTGCCGGCTCCGGCCTGGCTTGGACTTCCAAAGCCACCAGGCTCTTGGCCCGAAAAATTAGCCGTTACGAGCCCTCCTTATTGCCTGACCTTGTCGGATCGCTGGTCGATACCATCTTATCTCGAAGACCAAAATTCAAGGGCAAGCAAAGAGACATTGACGGCCTCGAAAAGCAACTGTTCGAATGGTTCGACCTGTGCGTCGAAACTTGTATATCATCTATCAAAATCCTATCTACCCACCTCCTCATCTTCGACCGGATATCTCTAATAGAGGACGTTCTTGACCTCTGTCGTTCTAGAACGCCCTTGGCCAGCTATGGTTCGCTGGGCTCCACATTTCTCGATGCCATTGCATGCCTCTACACCCTTTGGCTGGTCTATGAACCCCGCAAAATCAGCAAACATGATGCACTCTATCAGCTCCTCCAACGGTCTTTCCCCTCGTCATCCACATTTTCTTTCCTCTGTTTCCAACTCTTGCGGCTAAAATCGCTTCCCGAGTATGAAAGCATCCTCTCCATCTTTTCATCTACCCTTTTACATAACGGATTTCCGCGCATCCAGTCCTCCCTTTGGGTCTGTGCCCTCTACTGCATAGAAGATTCAGAAACGGAACAGGTACTCGTAGAACAACATGGTCAGGGGGCCTTTAAGCAACTCAGGTTACAACTCATCTCCCATGTGGAAGAAGTCGAGAACAGATGTTTAGCTGCCCTTTCGGGTGCAGAATTATCCTATGGCAACGAAGACATCACTAGCCGTGACAGTTGCACAGTGGACCATCTCGGTGGCCCCTCAAAACGTAGAAAAGTCGAGAGCTGTCCGCATCAACAACTTTCACGATCTCACTACTGCCGCGTTGATCGTCGCCGTAGCGAAGAGACTGGGCTTTTCAAGCGTAGACATCCTAAAAGCGACGTCAGGCACAAGCGATACCGTGGTACGTTCCTCACTTTTGCCTTCGGTCCGATCAGACCTTACAACCAGTCGATTTACCAGCAGGTCAACAAAGTGTTATAGAAGGAGATCCCAATTCGAAACCTCACGATCTTGACGACACTGATGACACTGATGAAGATAGAGATGAAGATGATAACTTGGGTATTCTCGAGGAGGCACTTCCATCATCGGAAGACCCACTAGATTTGTTTAGAAATTAGAATTAATGATACGTCTTCATAGGGTACATAGTAGTTTAGTATTAATCTGTTGGTCGTAATGTATGGCATCAATACATAAGTAAATAGTCAAGACCCTTCATCTCCAACCTTAAGCATGCCATTACCGTCGAACAAAGACCAAAAACCTTTCGTGTTGCCCGACACCTTGCAAGATCTTGCTCTGCTGAGGGCGTCAGACTTGGATTTGGGTACTTTGGTCCCGACGACTCCAATAACCAAGGACGGCACACAAACACAAGTTCAAAAAGAGGATGATGAACTTCAAGCTGTGGAGGAGTCCTTGAAGAACTCGTATGAATATGTACGATCTGCGAGAAATGTGGTTAGAATTAAGGATCGGGGGGATGTGGATGTGCAGGGACAGCGCATTGAACGTGCCAGGGAGGAACTGGCGAATGTGGAAGAGGGGTTGGTGGATGCATAGAACTCAAGCTTGGTGTGAGTCACTTTTTCTTCATTGACCTGAGTTAGATTGACTTCGGGTAGCTTTCATGATGTTTGTATAGCCAAGTTTTGCGATAACTGAGCAGTCGTGGACTGTAGCTACTACCTCACTTGCGGTACTGTGATCTACTCCGCATACTATGGCGCTGCCGCCGAAAAATCTCATCTCGCGACAAAATTTCCAAGGATACTCGCGGTAACATTCGCCTAATTACTATTTGTTTCCACTCAAACGTCATCCTATTCCTATGGCAATGTCTGTAGCTTCAAGCGGACTACTCCGTTTCGCTATGTTTATTTCAATTTTCCCCAACGGTTTGAATAATACGTATGCTGGTTTTGAGATGGATTTTGAACATACCATCCGACCTGTCAGACGTCTTTCTGGAATTCGAATTTGTTGGATTGTGGAGCAAGCAGGGTCGACCTGCTAGCCAGAGGCACGGACCATAACAGCTGTCTCTTGTCGGGAATGACGGGATGCTTTAAGAATGTCTTGTCCTTGATATGGTTATCTTTCAATTGCAATCTGATAAATTCTTGTTAATAACCAGAATATTTCCACCGTTAATCGCCTCGATGGAAGTGCCAAGCGACTTTCTGGAGTTTGCTCCTCATCGTCTCCCATTACTCGGGTTCAATTATCTTGGCCAATTTCCTTTTTTTCATTCTATTCGTTTTCCATTTCTTCATCGTTCTTTGCGGAAATGAGTTGACACTGCCTGATACGTATAAGTCTCACTGACATCATCGCTGTCGCGTAAAACACGCAGACCGCTAGATTCAATTTAACTGTTGCGTCGGGTTTCCCGTTCTATCCCAGTATATTTGGTGACCGGATAACCAGCTACATACTTGAAAGTGTGCTTTGAATCTATTTCGTTCAAGTCCTTGAACATGGAGTCGGTATTTTAAGCACCAACCAGGCACCAACCATCGTAATACGTCATATTTGCTGAACAAACAAGTCCTCCCCGTTCCGTCAACTTGGTGGCCCTTTTGTCGTCTTCCAACCAAGCTGCGGGGACCAAGGGACTTTGACGAAAATCGATTCAAGGAGATATATCAAAATAGGTTAAAGGACTATTGATCCGGGGAAATCACCAGGGACAGCCAGCCTGAGATGTTTGGCGCGCGGAGCGCATGGTGCTTGGGAGATACGCATGGAGACTTGCGATACTCTCCGTACCATAGGAGACTTGCGGACTCATGGAAAACGCGTGTTTTGATGTCGTGACCGAAGATGGCTTGGTACAAGCAGCACGACGTCGATGGCTCCGGTATCACGTGATCATTGAATAAAGCACCGTTTGTTTTTGCCGCAACTCCCCTGGTTCTCTCTCCCATCTTGCTCGCCCTTACATTCGATTTTGGCGGTGACGACCACCATGCTCCCCGTCGTCATCCCTTTGACCATGGCGCTGTCCACCTTCGTCTTGAGGATTCTTTCTCCGGCCTTCGTTTTATTCACATCCTTATCCCTATTGTCTTTACGCCCTAGCTCTCCCGGGTCTTCATCCCCCATCACTTCTGTTGTTGTCGCTAACATCATTCCTCGCAGAGCTGCTATTCTTTCTCTCCTGTCTATCGTCTCTATTTCATACTTTCTCGATGGGGCTGCCTTTGTGGTTTATGTTGTCTATGAAAAAGTCTGGCCTCACCATACCGGCATCGAAATCAACTCCCTCCTTGGAGTTGCTGCTTTTGCGGGACTTGCAGCATTGGGTGCTTGGAAGGATGTCCACGGTGCGCCGGTGTGGACGTTACGTAGGATCAAGTTAGTGGTTGCGCTAGCATTATTGTTGGACTTGGCGCTAGTTGTGCTGCTCGGTTTACGGATTCAACAAACGCGTAATGGTGATCGAAGTTCCTTGTATCTCAGCAAATTTTTCTGCTAACAGTTTCTGCCCTTGTTCCTTCTAGAGAACATACCTCATATCCCAGAGACCCCACCCCATGTGCCGGTTAAAGACTTGCTTCACTTTGCATTCCCTGCATTCAGAGTTTTGCTATTAATTCCGTTGCTTGCATCCTTATCTTCTCCACGTGTGGTGTATGCATCTGTTGAAACCCAAGATAGCGATGCCACGCTTGCTAACGATTCGACCTTCCTCCTACCTTCCGATGCTGGAAATACGCTTTCCGCTGGTGACCCCTCTGTGATTGCTCCAAAGGCCAGCAAATATGGTACATTCCGCGATCCTCGCTCAAACTTGCAGGCTTCGGCTCCAGCAACCCGACCAACCACACCAGCACCATCGACTGTTCAAACTGTTCAAGACAAGGTTGGACTTTCATCATTTTTGAGTTGTGAAAATGTGCTGAAGCTGTCTTGTTCAGCCTGAATCGAAAGCTGAAATATCTCTAGAACCTGATTGGTCTGAGATATGGCGGCGTTTGAAACGCTTAACACCTTATCTTTGGCCATCCAAGAGTAGATATCTTCAACTATTGGCGGTAAGGCAATTCTTCTAAGTCCCTGGGTCACTATTGAGTTTGTTATCAGAGCTTTTGTGTGTGTATTCTGCTCGTGGAACGTGTCGTGAATGTTGCAGTTCCACTCATTCTTGGATTACTGGTGGATATCCTTGAGGGCCGTTCATCGTTATCTCCTTGGATTATTCTCCTTGGATTTGTCTGTCTGCGCTTTTTGCAAGGGAGCGGAGGGTTGGCCGCTATTCGTGATGTACGTTTTGTCTTCCTGTGTGTTGAACTTGGCTCAATTTTTTTTTGCAGTCTCTGTGGGCTCCTGTCATGCAGTATTCAGACAGAGGTATGTTGCTTTAATTTTGTCAAGGACAGAATTAGTCTGACACATAGTTTAGAGATGTCCCAACTTTCGTTTGATCATATCCTGAATCTCTCGTTCGCTTGGCATACCCGTCGTAAGACTGGAGAAATTCTTCGAGTATTAGACCGTGGCGCTGCTATCAATCACACTCTGGAAGTAGGTTTTCCAGATTATCTGGTTTTGGTACTCAGATAGCTGACATTGTATCTAGCTAATCCTCTTCAACATCATTCCGACTTTCATCGACATCTTTATCGCGCTGATTGTCTTCTGTATCCTTTTCGATTGGCAGATTGCAGCTGTGATATTCCTCGTAATGATTGCCTACGGTATGCCATATTGTTCATTGATCTCGTTGCAGTCATCGAAATTTTTTCAGTTTATGCCAGTGTCACTTTGACTCGATATCGCACTCGCGTCAGACGACAAATGAATGACCGTGACGTGGTTTGTACTTCAATACCCTATCATTCACATGCCATCTGAATATCGACTAGATCACTCGTGGTATTCATACCGATTGCTTACTCAATTATGAGACTGTCAAGTACTTCAGCGGCGAAGAACACGAAGGTGAAAGATACAGAGAGGCAATCCGCGAATACCAAGCTCTTGAGTACAAGGTCATCAGTAAGTATGCAACCTGGCCCAGAGAGATTTAATCTCACGGTTATGTCCCAGTCTACCTCAACCTGCTTAATCTCGTACAAAACTTTATTATAACACTCGGTCTACTCGGTGGTTCATTTATGGTGGCGTATCGCATCACGCAACATCCAGAGGACGGCTCAAGAAAATTTGTCAGCTTCATTACCTACCTCACTCAGGTTCCATCCGTTTATTTTATTCTGGAGGATTGCGCTAACTTCTGTTTTAGCTGTACGGCCCTCTCAATCAGCTTGGCTACATCTATCGCTCTGTCAATCAATCCCTCGTCGATACGGAAAGACTACTAGCCTTGCTAAATGAGCCATCGGAAGTCAATGACAAGGAAAATGCTCCAGATCTTGCTGTAACTAGTGGCGAAATTGAATTCGGTAGGCGATGTTGCAACATTTGGAATTCCTACAGGCTAACGAGTGACTAGATAATGTCAGCTTTTCCTATGATTATCGTACAACGGCCCTCAATGGCGTGTCCTTCAAAGTGCCCAAAGGTTCATCAGTTGCTTTGGTAGGAGAGTCTGGCTCTGGGAAATCGACAATATTGCGATTGTTGTATCGATTTTATGATCTGCGAGAAGGAGAAGGGCGTATTTTAATTGACGGTCAGGATATCAGGTGAGGAAGAATTCACTGAAAGCTCGATATCGTATCTCACCTATGAATAGGGATGTGACGCAGAGGAGTCTTCGGCAAGCGATCGGTGTTGTCCCGCAAGATCCAATTTTGTTCAATTCCACAATTGGGTACAACATTGGGTGAGTCATAGAATTGTGTTGTTGATAGTTTTTTCACCTGTGGTTAGGTACGGGAAGATTGGCGCTACACCAGAGGAGATTGAAGAAGCCACAAAGTCCGCCCAGATGCACGATCGTATCATGTCCTTCCCCGATGGTCAGTATTGCTATATAATGTGCCACTTTTTTGACCTGACACTTTGGTAGGATATAATACTAAGACTGGTGAACGTGGAGTTCGTTTAAGTGGAGGAGAGAAACAGCGGGTTGCTATAGCCAGAACTTTGTTGAAGAACCCCCCCATTCTACTTCTGGATGAGGCCACCAGGTTGGTTCTTGGTAAATGAATCCAGACTGCTTGTATTAACCTTTTCATGCAGCGCGTTAGATACATCAACCGAAAAGGATATTCAAAAGGCTCTACAGAATCTCGTTCAGGGTCGCTCGTCTCTTTCGATTGCTCATCGACTCTCTGTAAGGCATTGTTATTTGTCTTTTCGGATTAGGATTGCTCATTAATCTATACCAGACTATCATTTCTGCTGATTTGTAGGTTCTTAAGCTTTCCACTTGACTAATATTGATTATTGTCCTCAGAATTTTGGTGTTGAAAGAAGGTCAAGTTGTTGAGCAAGGCACATTCAAGGAACTCTTGGCATATGATGGTCTCTTTGCATCAATGTGGGCTGACCAAGTATCCGCTACGGAGGATCCTGCTGTCTCGCTGGCGGCTGGCAGTGTGGATAGAGGTGTTGTGCTCGAAAACTCCGAGGATGATGAACGCCCTGTTCAGGAGCAAATCTCCAAAGACGCATTTATCATCCCCAGCCAGGGAAGCCATATTGTTCCCTCTCCGAAGCCGCTTTCTGTTGTAGACTTGCCTTCCTCGGAATCCGCATTGCAAAAGGATGATAAAGCTAAAACGACAGAGGGTGTTTCCTTCCCAAGTGCTGAACCTTACGATGTCTCCGAGGACAGAACCACAGTCGCGGAAGCGCCTCCTCAGCCAGATGTGTCGTCTCCACCCCTTGCTTTCCCCACTTCTCCAGAGCCCGAGCGCGATGATCAAGGTAGCAGCATTAGAGTTGCTCCAGCTGTGACTTTTGGCGCCGATGTCAATTCTTCTCGTATAGGCACCCCCGATCTCGATTCGGAGCCAAAACGCAAACGCATCTCATCTCAGAATTTCCAACGATTAGCACGACGAATTTCTGTTAGTGCCAAACGACAGGGCTCTTCGATGATCCCTAGTTCAATGATTCCAACAATACCTGGTCTCATGAAACGCGACTCATCCCCGAGAGTGTCTGTTGATGATAGTAACCAGCGAGATGTTGATAGTGCTACTGGGAGCATTAAGGGAGATGATAAAGGCAAAAAGAAGAAAGACAAAAAGGACAAGACCCGCAAGTGAACGATCTCAACGATATGATGATGTATTACTTCATTCTGTTTCATGACCTTCACGAGCCTTTCGACATGACCGTTCTTACCCTACTAGTAATATATTGGCGACAAGCGTTTTGATACCATATTTCTCCTCCCTTTTCCCCGTCGTATGCCCATAACGTTGTTAGCACCACACTGTACCCTCAACATTTTCACTTTCATAAATGCCGAACCTTGAGTCATGTGCAACGGCTTGGTACAAGAGACGGACATCTCACGGTGTCTTGCTGGAAACGTTAAGAATGCTTCGGAATCCCAGGTGGACATAAGAGTGACCTGGTTTATTATGGGGCGGAAGCTTCTATGGAAGACAAAACAACCATACGAGTAAGGGAGAATGGCTGAGGTAACTTGCGGAGTGTGAATTTCACCAAATCTGTATATAAGACAAGACTCGTGCCCATAAGCTTCTTTCAGAACCTCTTCCTTCATCCACATTCTCGTGGTTTCGTTTCGGGTTTCTGAAGATATTCGTGTTTCAAGTTCCAGTTCCAGTAAAAGACTTGCTCCATGTCGGCGAAAATTTATGTTGGGTCAGTCTGCGTGTTTGTGCCCGGTTATCGTTCGCGCTCCTCCTGAGAGGGAGGCCAAACTAATGTCTGTTAAAAACACTGTGTATAGAAATTTGAGTTGGAATACAACGGATGAGACGTTACGCCAAGTCAGTCTCGCTCTTGAGCGGGCTCGCTTTTTTGTCTAACCAGTAGCCGTCTTATCAAAAAACCATCTTTCCTTTTTAGGCTTTCAGCGATTTTGGCCAGGTTCTTGATGTGCGCATATTGTTTCCGTGTTTCGGCAGTCTCTCCCTTGCAATGTGAAGTAACTGATAAGCGTCTAGTCCATTGTCATGCGTGATCGTGATACTGGCCGTTCCCGTGGTTTCGGGTTCGTGACTTTTAGTAATTCTGGGGAGGCAGACGCTGCCATCAACGGCTTGAACGAGCAAGAGCTCGATGGTCGACGGATTAAAGTCAACATGGCCAATGCTCGTCCATGTATGTGATACCTTGTTCTTTCTCTGTCCAGAGGCTCATTGCCAATAGCCGGCGGAGGTGGCGGTGGAGGCTACAGCGGAGGAGGAGGAGGAGGCTACGGAGGAGGAGGCTATAGCGGAGGAGGAGGCTACAGCGGAGGAGGGGGTGGCTACAATCAAGGAGGTTACGGCGGCGGTGGTTACCAGCAGGGTGGCTACGGAAGTGGTGGCTACCAGCAGGGTGGTGGTTACTGAAAGTAATCTAGTGGACATGACGGAAGGGTCATGGGGCGTATTTTGAACCACCCATCGGAAAGACTGCCACTACCTGATCTGTTGTTTTCTCTCTCTCTTTGACTTCCTCCCTCTCTCTCTCTTTTTCATATCTCGAGGGTTCTCGGACAAAACGGTACTGCTCCTTGTATCTTTCAGTGCTTCGGCTGGGTTGCATTTCTTGATCAACATGTATTCACCCTCGTTGTATTATAGTGTTTGCTCGAGACCAATTATGCTTGCTTGTTGTCGTAAAATAGTTTGACAGCCTGTGAAACTTTCCATTGTCCTCTGCCAGGGTCCGAAAATTATTTTCTGTGCGCGGAGGAGTGAGATTATGGACACGTGGTTGTGCTTAAATCTGGACCTATAAGGTTACATGCCGTAACAGCCCACCCAACTCTGCTAATCCAATCATCTCATTTCTCCCCAGCCTTCCATTACGGCGCTCCTCCCACAGCATGGCTGGCGTCGTTCGGACCATGCCTTCGCACGCGAGTCGAATCACCTCTCGAGTCGTGAAGGCACCGCGGCCGCCAACTGCATGGATCATATATCGTTCTGACAAGGTCCATCAACTGCCACCCCTCGAGCCTGGTCAACCACGACGGGCCCAGGCCGAAGTCTCGAAGATGATTTCAAACATGTGGGCTAACGAGTCGGAGGAGACGCGTCAAGAGTATGAGCGACGCGCAGAGGAAGCTAAGGCCGCGCATGCCTTAAAGTATCCGGGATATCGGTTTAAGCCGATGAAAAAGGAAGAGAAAAAGGCACAACGCGAGCAGGAGCAAAATGTCAGAGTAGCGAAACGTCGGGACCAACGCAAGTCTGGCTCGACATCTGAAAGAGCATCCGCAACTCCGTCCGTTCAGCGTACATCTCCACTTCCCCAATATCATGCGTCGATCAATATGCCTATTAACCTTCCTTCACCAAACCAAACCTCCGTTAACCCTTTAATATACCCTGGTATGCCCATTTACACCCCGCAGGCGCGATTTGGGCCATCTGGTCCCACGCCTCCCCTCTCTGCAGCTGCATCTCCCGTTGATTCTAGTCCCTCACCGGAAGCGTTTGATGTGATACCCAACCACTTATCGGACACCATCGATGTCAATTATTCGGGAAACAACCACAACTCGAGCTGTCGTGAAGCATTGGAGAACTCTACAGCTACTGCACTCTTTCCGCCTTTCAATATGGCTGATTTTGCGAATGAATGGCCATTGACTACGGCTATGTATAATGGAAGATTGACACCGGAATTGACGCCGCCTCCGTCGTGGCAGTTTGGCTCGAATCAAAAGGAAGAAGGAGAGGCTGCCCGAACTGCGCCCATGGTCTGTCGATTTCGCAAAAGAAACGTGGTTGATTCTAATGTACTAGCAGGAGACTCTCTCTTTCAATCTCGATTCATTCGATTTACCCGACCTGGAGGCTAATGATTATCCTCTTTCTGCATTTATGAATGCCACGGCGGACCCAGGGATCTTCCAGCTGGTTGATATAAATCCGAACGAGTTGATGGCTCACCCTACAGGAGAGATTGAAGTGTCGCTAGGTGATTCTCTTGACCTGAGTTTATTCCCTCCTGGGCTATTCCACGGTGACCCATCAAGCATGCCGTTGCTGACTTCTGGAGATGGTCTTTTGGGAAATTTTGGCGGGGCTAGCGATGGCGTGCCTCAGTATAATCTTAATGATTACGTTGACTTTAAAAGGTTTGGAGATGGGGGAGAGAATTCCACGGACGAGAGGTACGCACCTCCTGCGGGGACATTCGATGGGCGGTGAAGAGTGATTTATCTAATGTTGTGTGCATGTTTTTTTTTGCTGTCGGATTTGTTGTCGTGTACCATGTTTTGTGTAGTTGCTTTGAATAGACCAATTGATGAGTCAGCTGTGGGACATATGGGCGAGGAAGAGCATGGCGCAGGCTGGCGGGCTGACGGATGACTTCGCTGTCCCTCGCCGATCTCAGCAGAAATGCGTCTGCCGTCTCCACCGACGACTCCGACGACGCCCCTCCGCTCGTCCCTCCCCGCCCCCGCCCCGCCCGCAACTTCTCCGCCCCCCGCTCCATCTCTCCCCACTCCGCCGCCCCGCCTCGCACACACCGCATACCCACCTACCTCGCTGCGGACCTCGGCCCCTCCACAGATGCTGCCAAACAGCCTTATCTCCGTGCCCGCTCCAAGTCCCGCGGACGCACCGCCATGACCTCTACCGACGACTTCAAGTTTGGTGCAACCCTTGGGGAAGGCTCATATTCCACGGCAAGTCACCCCTTCCCCCAGTGCGACAAGAAACGCGTCTCATATGCTCCTCTCGCAGGTCCAGAAGGTTACTCATATCATGACTGGCCAACTATATGCTCTCAAAATTCTCGAAAAATCTCATCTCATTCGGAATAACAAGATGTATGTAGCCATTGCGGAACGTAATGCCCTTGCTGCCCTCGGCGGTGGCCATCCGGGTATCGTCCGCTTGCACTCGACTTTTCAGGATGAGTGCAGACTCTGTGCGTGCACCAATTCCTGCTTTCTCTCTACGCAGCCGCCTCTAACCTGTTTAGATTTTGTGCTCGACCTGGCCAGAAATGGTGAGATGAAGTCCCTTCTCACCAAGCTAGGCTCCCTCTCTCTCCCATGTACTCGTTACTACGCTGCCCAGCTCGTGGATACCATTGAATATATGCACTCTAAAGGAGTTATCCATCGGTACTCTCTCTCTCTTCCCTTCACCGTTCTTCCATGATCATTCTCAACACTTAATCAGGGATCTCAAGCCCGAAAACTTATTGCTCGATGAAAACAACCGCATGAAGATCTGTGATTTTGGCACAGGCAAGATTTTGGAAACAGGAGGTCAGCTTACGTATTCACCTATTCCCATTGCGCAGCTCTCAATTCGAATTGGCAGTCGACAGAGCCCAAACGTGGGTAGGAACAGCCCAATACATCGCCCCGGAGCTCCTGGAAGCCAAGGAAACAAGCAAAAGGTAGATTTGGCTCTTCAGTCTACGATACACTGATCTTAAAAAAGGATGCTAGTTCAGATTTCTGGGCCTTGGGATGCATCATATATCAATTTATTGCAGGCCGCTTTGCTTTTCAAGGGCTTTCTGATTTTTTGACCTGGCAAAAAATAAAGAAGCTCGAGTATAGTTTTCCTGAGGGTTTTGATGACGAGGCGAAAGATCTCATTCAGAAGCTCCTTGTGCGTGGTCTCCTTTCCTACCACAACTTTCCCCTCCATGTTTACCTCCATCCATCAGGTACGCGAACCGGCAGAACGCCTTGGGGTTGGAAGTCCGGGGAGTGAAAATGATATACAGGCGTTGAAGGATCACCATTTTTTCACGTCTATCAATTGGGAAAAGATTTGGGTGTGCCCCCCACCTCCACTTGAGGCTGGCTTATTCAAGAAGGAGGATCCTCTTCCTCCAGATAACGACCATATCTGGGAAGATGTTGAAGCTGCTTGGGATGATATAATGGCGGAAGACGAAATGGCTTGGGCATCCGATGCTGAAGACCATACATACGTGATTGAAGCCAACGGTTATATTCCGCAGGTTACTACTGCGAAGGAGAATGAGCTCATTAGCCCTATCGACGTACCTTCAGGCATTGAGGGCCGGCGGGGAACAAGCTCTACCATTGAAGGCGTTGAAGAAATTAAACGCCAGTTGTTGGAGGAGCAAACGGGAAAGAAAACCCCGCTCACAGTCGAAGACTCGTCTGCTACCGCGACAACTTCTTCTGAAGGCAGTCGCAACATAATTGCTACTACCGTCACACCACCTATCCATACTTCTGCGTCAGGGTCATTACCTATCCAAACGTCCACTCAGGTGACATCGCAAACCTCAAGTCCTCCTGAGAATGAACGAGGGAGAAATCCCGCGTTGTCGCCCAAACAAGGGCATGCACCCCTCGAGGCCATCGAATTGTGAGCTCGAGAATTCTTCTTGTCGCTCCCTTCTCCTCTTATATCTTGTCTTCAGCGCCAAACACTTGAAATTACCCGCCGAAGAATCTGTGGTCTTCTGTTCGCTCGTAGAGGAGCGTTCAATGAAACGTCGAGCGAGTAAACTTATTCCCCTTGTCTCACATAGCAGAGCCAAGACACGTCATCTGGTCCTCACGAGCAACCGTCTACTGTGTGTCAAGCAACGGCAAAAGCCACAGGAATTATCTCTCAAGTTTGAACTGTCGCTTAAAGCTTCGGAGAAAATCAAGGATAAGGATAAAGAGAAACAGTCTAGAGGAATTATCCATTCGGTGCAAAGAAAAGGGGACCGAGAGTTCGTCGTGCTAACGGTGAGCACTTGCATGGTCACTCATACCTCCGTTTCTCAACAACGGTCCAGTCAACTAAAGTGTACAACTTTGCTGCACCTACCTCCGATCTTGTCCAACGCTGGCTCGACAGTCTTCAAGAGGCTCTGTTATTGCATGGGCGCAAAACTTCTCGACCACGGACTTGACTTTTTGCACGCATAACATTTACTTTTAATCCAAGCCCTACAGTTATAAACGATTAATTGTTTCCGAATGATTTTCTCTGATCCGGAAACCCAACTTAACATCCTCGTTGTTTCTTGTGTATATTGGTATTTAGTGTTCTTATCTTTATATCATGTTTTTGGGGTTTAATGGCACTTTTGTCGCTGAATCTTATGTAGTTATAATTTAAAAGCATCCTTCGTCTTGTAGCTATTCTTCATGTTCGGTATTAGATCGAAATGCAACAATTTCTCTTTAGCGTAACATAACATATCTGTATTCTTCGATTCCAGTAGATCAACGGTGATACGAAGTTAGCCGGGTGGAAGAAGACTAGCGTCCACGACTCCTCCCTGGTCAGCAAGCACCTCTTCGTCCCCGTCTGACCTGACGATAGGAGTTCTCGGCATCGCCATCAGACCTAAGAAAGAAAAATCACCTTGAACATCCTTTATGTCTGCGATTTATGAATCAAACTTACCGGTGCGGGCAGATTCTAGAATGCCAAACGGTTTTAACAAGCTCAGGAAAGCCTCCACCCTCGGAGTTTTGGCCGTCAACTCCACAATCACACTATTCTCAGCGATATCCAAAATTTTGGCTCCAAATTCTTTGGACAGGATAGATAAGGAGTGAAGATGTTGATGTTTGAGGCGGAGAGCTTCGGAAGCTGTAATTGTTGGTGCAATTTCGTGGTGAAGGACAGTATTTTGCTGCTGCTGCTGTTGTTGACTAGCACCGCGCTCAAAGTTTTCGGCGAGGGCGGCTTCGCGTTCGAGTTTGGAAGAATCGGCTCTGCGTGGATCATGGGAAGGACCGCCTTCGAGCTGTTCGTCGAGATATTCCGATCCAAGGATGGACACTTTGACCAGAAGAAGTTCACGTTGAATCACGTTTGTCTCCGTATAGTCGAGGACTGCCCAAACAGGCACCTTATAAATAGAAACAATAGGGGGGAAAAACGAAAAACGATCAACATCGCTTCAATAAGAAAAATGAAATCTTGACACCTACAAGGTCCTCCAGCTGTCTTCTGGCTTGTTCAACGACTCCGTCCTGACCGCTCAGAACAATACACATACGACTGAGGTCGCGTATCTCAGTCCGGCAAACGACGAGCGAATCGATGTTGAACCCTCTTCCAGCCAGAATACCAGACACCCGAGAGAGAACTCCTGGTTCGTTTTGTACCAAGCAATTGAGGATGTGTCTGAAAAAAATGGGAAGAGAATTTTTTATTATGTCGTTGTAAAATTAAACGTAGACTTAGTTTACTTTTTAAATGGCTGAAGGCTAGGAGGTGGAGTGTTGTAGAGGATATTGGTGACGGCTTCTTCGGCACTACGCTTCCTGGGAAGGTCCATTGCCGGTAAAGGAGGCGGGCGTACTCGATGCGAACGTTTATAATCGAGTGCTGACGTTGAGTCATCTATGGGTTTCGGGGGCTGAGGTGGTTTGATAGCGTCATTTTGCAAAGTGCGAACAGTTGAAAAGGACCGTGTCGAAACATTCTGCAATGCTCTACGGACACTACCAGTCAAGGCGCTGGCCATGGGGTGGACAGACAAAGCTAACAAGTCAAGTCTTATTTTATTTCCCTTACCACCTCATAGATGTATTGCTTATGTAAACACCGTCGAACACCTTCCGTCAACTTCCTCCTCAAGTTCTGTATGCCTGCTGTAAGACCATTCGAGCAAGCCGAACATATTCCGAAGCTTCAGCGGTGTTTTTTTCTTCTGCAGTAGAAGCTTTTTCCCAATGCGATAGTCCAGTGTCCACCAAAGTGAAAGCTTCCATCTCCGAATGTTCATCAATCCATCGGACATATTCGGCCTCCTGCCATCCATGTAAACTGTGAGGAAGTGGTATGGGAGATCGCACAATAATGTGATGTAACACAATCAGCGTGGGTAATCCAGCTGTATATTTGGGTGATGTTAACTGGTCATTCTCGAGGAATAACAGAGGCCTATGTGTAATCAGACATCAAATCGGTTTTGACCATTTTCTGAAGAGACATACCGCATCGCGCGAAGCGCTTTGTACTCACTCCCCACTGTCTCTAGCCCGCCGGCTTTGTGACTTTGTGGAGAGTCAACCATGAAGGTATTCAAAGCAAATTCCACCTCCGTCATATCACTTGTCAGCTGAAGTTTACCCCTTTCCCCAAGTGGCTTAACTATTGACGCGTGCAAGAGGAACGTCTTTATCACGTAATTTACGATAGAGGCAGACCTTGACATAAAGTTTTCACTACTTAGTCGACGAAGCAGTAAAGTAATAACGCACCATGATTTACTGACATCTCCGATATCATATTGACTGAGGACCTCAGACTTGAAGAAACCCAATTTTTCGGTCAATTCCTTGGTGTATAAACTTGACCGACCCATGCCGGCAAGTGGATCCACAGACTTGCCAAAATCAATCCGATGTAAACTGGCTATGATCGCCCCCAGATCCCGACGGATGGCTGATAACAATGGGTCTGTCAGCCGCTCATACAAGTGATAGATATTCTATATGGCAAGGGGATAGATGTGAGTCAATTAGCCGCCTGTGTTCCGGGTGAATTCCGACCTGGATATATGATCGAAGTATGTCATAAACGTATTTTGAATATTCCCCTTCCAGTTTTGACAGCCCCATCCAGCAGTGATATAAGAAACTTGCAACTTGAGCGTTATTGAATTGCTGTTGAGAAGCTGTTGCCCCAATGAAAGAAAATGCCGACCGGTCTATCAATACCTACGTAACCCAAGACTGTTAGTGCCTTGATAAGGAAACGAGTGACAGGTAGAGTACATACCAAATTCTCGGCTCTCGAAAGCATGATATCTAAGGCGGACGATGTAATCTTAGCGACTGCCTTGACGAGGAGTGGATCGAACCGAGCCGCATCAAGCTCATTTGCCATAGCACGTGCAACATTCACTCCTTCTATGGACCCGGGAGGCGCTCGTGCGCCTCTAGAAAATACTTGGCCTATTACTTCATTTAGTTTGTTAGTGGATTTTGACAGGTAGAGGGATTCTATATTCGAGATAGACCGTAACACTAGGACAGTTTCCGGACTATAGAGCAGGAAATATGCATCAGCAGCGAATACAGTACAAGTCTGCACCACAAAATTGACTCGCCTTTGAACCATACTGGTGTACATGGTGTCTGCGTGAACAGCTATCTTGGCAAAGAATTCGTGAAACAGCCTCAGCAATCTGGGATATCCGTTGCTAAGGGAGTTTTGAAGAAACGTAGACGCTGAGAGAGAGAGAACCCATGTTGATCGAAAAGATTGCAATTGAAACTGATAAGATACCTTTAAAGCTGTCTCGGACATGCTTCTCCAAAAATCGAGCTAGGGATATCCAGAAAATTGCACTGGGTTTATTCTCGAGCGACTGATAAAAAATTCTTGTGAGCAATCCTATCACTTTGACTTTTGCGCATGAATGTGGCGTAACGGACGCTAGAAAATAAATAGTGCTGACAACCTCACCTTCATGGCCTCGTCTAAGAAGACTACTTGCGTGATTGTATCTTTCTTCATCCTAAGCACTTTTTCAAGTGTGTAAACCTAACAACGAAATTAATTCAAGCTGTGACGAACAATCCATAAACAAGCCTGTCCAGGCCTGCGTCGGGCGACTGGAAAGTTTTCGTCAAGACACCTTACCCTGATACAACAATCGGTCATAGCCTCAAACATTGACTCGAGGCGAGTCCAGAGTGCAGCAGCATACTGAGGGACAGTTGTAGAGGTCGGTTCTGTTCTTACGCGAGAGCGGTATGCTGCCGGAGACTGTTGACTGGAAAGACTTGGATCTAAAAGTTGACATCTTTCGATTGGAATAGGGAAGCCAGTAGTCGAGTGTATACGAACCGTTGGCTAGAACATCCTTGGATATTTTTGAAAGATCAAACGCGCTCTGTATGCGTTCTTCCACTGCATGTGATAGATCAGAGAGTAGACCTTGGATAAGCGAAGGCAACACTCGGAGGTTATAGGCTGTTTGCAGTGATGACGCAAGGAGAGTCTGGTTCTAAAAACTTTGCATGAGAGATTGTGGAATAGGGTTCGAACCCTCTCACCAACGATTTCAAACCGCTGAGAACCATTCTCTCCATTTCTACTGTCACCCTCGTGCGAGCATCTTGAATAAAAGATTCATACGCCGCAACGGCGCTTATCGATCGCAATGAGATATCTTGTACGTCGTCCTCATCGGCCCGGCTGCTATCGTCTTCGTCCCGAATGGTCTGTGCTGGAAAATCCTCATCCAGGGTTCCTTCCAAGAGAGATACTTCATCAAAAATAATTAACAAAAGTCATGCATTTCTACAGAGAGACCTACCGAGCTCAGCAATGGTCAAGGCTGCTTTTGCAATCATTCTCTCCTTCTGGTCCCCGACTTCCACAGTTTGCTCGACCATCTTAGAGGGCTCTTCCTCTCCAGAGCCACTTCTGTCGTCTTCGGCTGCCTTGTCTTTGATCTCACTCATCTGTGCTTGAAGTCGCCTGGCCAAGATGACGAAGCGTGAGGTGCGCCGGAGGACATCAGAAGCTTGGTGAAGCTTATGCAGTCGCATGACATGGCTTTGAAGAGAGTCGTAAGGTACGTGTACCTTTACTCGCAACCTAACGAGACTCTGAGATGCATTGAGCAATGGAATCTTTCAGTAGAAATGCTCACTTTTCAGCGGAGCTATCCAGATCCTTGAGTCCTTGACGCATAAGTGAGAGTGAACTACTCATACTGTTTGCATTAGTGGCTTGTTGTAAAAGTTCTTCATGGTGCGAAGTCACCTATCGTTTGTCAGAAAAGAAGCAGATAGCGCCAGTAAGTGGGAGGGATCTACAAGATGTTTAATCTGCTTCGAAACATCATCTATTCCGAATGTCAACTTTGAAATTGCAACTGATATATCTTCTTTCGCAATAGAGTCCTGGGCGGTTGCTTTTGCTAAACTGAACGCGGACTTTGGGGCTGCCTTTGCACCAGGCTGCAAGGGATACGGCTCGCCAGCAAGAATTGCATTGGCGTAGTCATTTGGGTCAAAGTCTGTATTTGTAAAGACGGCATAGTCTACATGGAAAGATACATGAGATGCGAATAGGAACGACGCAAAAAGAAAGCGAACCAGTCATGACAGAAATCGGCAAGCAGACAGCTTCCCAAAATGGCAGTCGTGGTAAGTATATGACAACACAGCCGCACTAAACCATGGAGCGGAAAAGATGGAGCCAAATTCACCCAATGATGTATTCTATCTCCAGCTACAAGCCTCGTGTTAACCTCAGTATCTCCTTTGGCCAGAAATGCATATAACTAGATCACGATCATACCAGTCTCTTAAGAATCATGACTGCATACTACCCCCAGCGAGCGGTATCGTCTATGGATGCATACTCGAATGTCCCCGGGCCGGCAATTCGTGAGCAAGAGGCCAGTACTATCGCCATTACTTCGGTCACTCATAACGCTATATAACAGAGCCGGGCTTGAATTCTTATCGACCTCCTCCCATAGACATCGATTTGTGAGTGTCACGACTCATGACCCACATCCCAATATCGTATACAAAACAAGAATGAGTGCTCAACAAATTCCATGACGACAGGCCTTCACGTCCCTATGTGGCCGAACATCATAGCATAGGTGGGCCCCTTGGTGTAAGCCTCAGTGAAGCGAGGCAACTCTACCGTCAAGTATATTCATCAGTAAGCCAAGCGGCCATATTCCCATCGAAACACTATTCAGTAAACTCACTATATGAAGGGGAGGCGCGACGGGTTGACTTCTCTTGAACTTGGACATGCCGCTGCATACCATGCTTCCTTCACTCATCAATCCGGAGTCGTCCCCTACACGGCGAATCGGATATTGAGTTGGAACGTGAAAACCTTATCGGCCTCGCTATCGCCGAGGGTAGGTACACTAAACTCTTGTCCTTCTTCCACGTACTAATCGATATCGATTATTACAGCGTCCAGACTGAATCGTCAATTCGGTCGGGACATCGACATCAGCACATGTACTACCACATTTGAAGCCGCAGCCCGGACTGTCTGTCGGATTTTCGCTCGGGTATGTCCAATAGTGATCCCCTTCTACCGAACTCAAACTGTCCCAGGCTTTGCGAGCGTTTGATGCTGAAGACGTTGCTTATTCCCATAACGCAACAGATCCCTACACAAACACTCCCGCATATGAAGACGTTGAAATGATTCAACGGCCGCGCTCCCGCGCTGTCAGAGGCCGTTCTCGATCTTTCACTCCTCATCCTACCTTTGCTGATGCCGCTACTGTGATACCAGGTGTGGGGTCAGGTTACAATGCCGACAGAATGTCAGGATACAACACTAACAGAATTCCTTTAAATGCATCCTATTCTGATACTCCCTTCTCGGGCTCTCGTTATCCTCCAACGCCCTACCCCGGCAGTAGCCCGGTCACACAATACCCTTCAACGCCTGTATCATACACTACGTCACCATATACAGGATCGGGAGCTATGGCTACCTCATATCCAAGGACAGCTCCATCGAATACCCTGTTGCCTCAGGTGTACCAAGCACCATCATACTCAGGCTATGCAAGTGGGACCACAATCCCTGCATCTGGGCGGAGGAGTGCCTCTTCTCAACCAGCATACATGGTCCCGCCTGCACAAGCTAGCTATACCACTTCTTCATACGGCTATCCTACTATTCAGCCTGAACAAGCCACTGTCATTTATCAGCCAAGGAAGCATCGTCACCGTCATCATCATCGTCGTCGTCACCATTCCCACGGCAGATAGACGACTGGATCAAAGCCAATGAGTCTCTACTGTCTTTGTTCGTTTGTCGTACTCGCTGAACTGTCTCGTGGGATAGTGAGCCGAGTATCAGTTCTGATTGGCAACCTGATTGTGAAAGGTACTCTGTGTTAACTTTATACATGACGTCTCTTCGAAGTGCAGAGCACGATATCTTTTCAAATTGCGAATCGAATACCTGAATTGTTGATTTCTATACTATGTCTCGTTCTTTGTTTTCGCCACGTCTGCATGCGCCAATTTCACTACGACGGCAGGCCCGAAGTTACTGCTTCTAACGGTACACAGCATCTCGGATGTAATAGAGATAATGTTAGGACACTCAGTGTCTCGTAGTCCATAGCAATACATCTAACTCTTAATTGCTCCGCTGAACTTCAGTGCGGGTTCTCCTAGCGATAAATAGCTGGTCCTCGTCTTTCCACTTTTTTTTGACACTTTTCGCTCAACCTTCCGAGAGTCGCAATTCTTCTAGCCCATTCTAACGACTTTTCATGAATCTAGTCCAAGCATCCAAGCACTAGCATGCCAAGAGGAGAAATATATTAAACTCGGACTTTTATAGCCGTTGCATTTCGGTCGGAGCTGCCGGGCGTTATCGTACGTCTGGCTAATTGCTTGAATTCTTACACGATTCCCGACCATCGATGAGATAGATACTTAGAATTCTGCCTCGATCGGTATCATTGGTGGCGTCCGCACCTAATGAGAACAAGTATCACTTATACTCAGGCTTACGAAACTATTCGGGTGTTCGAGAATCTACCACCAAAATAACTCTCACCGAAGTCAGTCGTATGACCAATGGCACCACGATTGTCGTTGACATTGTACTGGCCTTACTTTCCCCCTTTGGGTATGCAATTTTTCTACCCCTCAAATCTAACGAGACATCCGCAGAATCACCGGGCTGATCGGCGGATTCGGAAAGAAAAAGGGACTCATTGAGACCTGTGCTTCGGGGTCCTTCTCGGCCACCAGATGTTTGCTTTCGCGCTCGGAGCGTATGCGGTGCATCGCATGTTTAAGAGACTCATCAGAATATACGAGCGACTAGCAAAGTGGTTCGAAAGATGAGCTGTCAAAGATTGTCAGAAGAGGATATGCTTGCGAATGGTTTCCTTCCCAGTGCATGGTTGCCGCAGTTGAGTGATGAAGATGAAACCAAAGCTGTGGTAAAAGATAACGAAATCTGATAAACTTGATCATACGTTGTGCCCAAAAAAGTGATCAATCAAAAGATATATCAATTTCTTGTGCGATCGGTACCAGGTGACCGTAATAGCTAGCGTTTACAAGTAACAGAGCACTTCATATTCCTGTCAAGCAAGCTTAGCGTCCAACGATGGCAGATAATCACTACGAGTGGTGACACGTACTTTGACACACTTCTCTTTGCCATCATATGGAATATAGGCCCCTAAATTGAAAAACTGAGTGTAGATCGAGTGTGCTCCATCAATAAACTTACCATCCAGCCTCTCACTAACCTTGCCAGGGTGTTTAGCACCCTTGTGAAAGGCTCTAGCAATATAAAGGCGAGTGTGATCATTTTCATATCCACCTTCCACAGGTGTGGCACCGAGAGAGGCAAGATCCAAAGAATTCCCAGTCTGGACCCATTTCAAGCCTCGCATATCACCAAGGAGAATTTCGTATTTATCGAGCTGGGAAACATCATGAGCGCAATCAGCTCTACTGGCAGGAAAAACCATACGTGATGTTCATCCTCCTTGTACCCGATGACTGCGCCTTTTTTGAAGACATCTGAAGCCTTCCCAATCTCTGGAAGGAAGAAAGGTAAACCGACATTGTCTTACAGTAACATGCATGTACGACTCACGGACACCACCCTTCATGTTCATGAAGTATTCAATTTAGTATTTAGGCCAACACACAGTGGAAGACTTACATCGCAATAGGCCCGGCAAATGTAAAGGTTCCAGTTGTGTTCCGTCCCGACCAGAATTGCTTGCTCGGGAATGTGCTTTCCTTCGTTATAGACCCAAGTTGCGGGTCCCTGAGGTCCCTTGGCACGAAATTCCTCGGCTCGACTTCTAGCGGCGTTGGCCCACGCTTCAAAACTATCATGCTAAAGCTCATTAGTATGTCGCAGAGCCCCCTCGTAACGATTATGTACGTACAGCCTCTTCTTTGTGTTGATGATGCTTCCAGGCGGCAAAGGCTCCGCCAAGGAGCCCTGCTCCGAGGGCTACGCCCCCACCGACCTATTCAAATCGTAGGGAACCGCATTAGACACCATGGTTATCAGATATCGGGGTTTCGAATTCACCTCAAGAGCTTGCTTTTGACTTTCCGTGATGTTGCCAAACCAGTTCTTTTTCTCTTTGCTGTCGGAGTGCTGCGGGGCTATGTGTGTTGTTAGACGATATTTTTCAAACGGCTCAGATGTCACCTTGCTCCTGCTTTCCATAATCATAACATGTTTTCTGGGGTTGTTGGGGTTGGCATTCTTGCTGCTGTTGATATTGTCCTTGCTGATGATGACGGTGCGGAAGTTTACCCCACAAGGCTGGCGTGCGATCAGGCGCCCAATCAGACTAAGGTGAGGAAGAAGAAAAAAGAAACACTTGAGTTTTGCTGGTGAGCCTGCGAACCAGCGCGTTTCACACCTGAGAAGAATGGGCCTGTATGATCTTGTATTCGTCGCCTGAGTGAGGGATGAGCACCTTGGATTCAATAGGAGTTGAGAGGCGCCGCACCGTTGTATTCAACAACGTCACCCAGGTTGTACTGGGTTCCAGGTTCCCAAGATCTAGTCATTGTTCTGAAGTGGAGATGGATGGGGAGCTAACATCGAACACGAGCCCAAAGGGGTCTTATATAGCCTTGGAGGGGTATCGATAAAGGATTATCACGACAACTGTACTTGAACGAGTTTGGTAGATCGATAAAGATTGGGTTCGATATGAATGGACGAAATTGGCTTGGGGGTGTATGCAATCGACACGTTGCTAAAGTTAATTTCTTACACACCTTGCCTCTGATAAAGGATTTGTATTTCTTACTGGTACCGTAGCCCAGTGTCGCATTTTTAGTATTGGTTTGCTTGTAGTGGTATAGAATGCAGATTTTTGCTTTCTTCTAAAAAAAAAGCGCTTGACGCGTGACTCATTCTGTGACTCCGCGTGAGCTAACCTCCATCTTTAACTTCCCCTCCATCCCAAACCAATTCCATGTCTGGACCAGCTGCTTCCGCAGGAGCTTCAAAGCTCCAATCTTTTATGAACCACCCGGCCGGTACACCTACCCCAAGCTACTTTTTCGCTTTGCTCATCTTTGGCAGGTCCTAAAACCGTGTTTTTCTGGGCTCCTGTGATGAAATGGTGCTTGGTTGCTGCTGGGCTCAAGGACTTGTCACGGCCGGCAGATAAGCTCAGCGTTTCTCAAAACGTCGGTGCGTGTTGTTCAATAGTTCTATCTCGTCATAGGCTTAGGATTCTGGTCCTTTCAGCGCTGGCTACCACAGGCTTTATCTGGGTGAGATATTCTCTCGTCATCATTCCAGTCAACTATAGCCTGGCTGCCGTACGTACCTTGTCCGTCTCGCGAAACTACCACTCAATTTCTGTTAGGTGAATTTTTGTGTTGGGCTATCGGGCCTTACCCAGTTGGGGCGTATCGCACAGTACGTGACAATTAATTAATACTTCGTTCGTGCACTCATATTTCGTGTTGCAAAGCTATCGGTACAATAACCCCGATGCCGCCAAATCCCCATGAAAACCATTTTTATATACCACTACGTTAAATATATGTTCAATTGCTCCTATGCTGGCGACTAAATCCCAAGAAACAATGCAAAGCCATTTAAACGAACCTATACAAATTCCAGTCACCTCGAGGATGCTTTTCCAGCTCTTTTATCTTGTGCAAAAGTGTTCTGCTTGGCATGTTGGCTCGAACTTGAGCTTGATGGACTACCTCGCTTCAGGTCTGACCACCAAGAGCCCCTTAACATCTGAGCAGCGACCCCATATAGATTCTCCATCAGGATATCAACGTCAGAGCTTTCACTCGGCTCCTGTTGATCTGCATTATACTGCCATTCCCGATGACGATCGAAACTATCCCAAGGTTTTGGCTTTTTGACAGTGTTCTGCAGAGGGGGCGAGCCTCCCCTGCGACTCATTCTTTCGCCGCCGACAGCATTGCGGTCCTGCCCATTTAACCTATCCAAAGCAAAACTAGCCAAGTGCGAGACAAGACCGGAGGATGAAACGCCGGTCTGGCTCTGCGTTGCTCCAATGTACCAACTCGCAGCTGCGACAAGAGTACCGAGAATGATTCCCCACTTTAAGAACCAGAAACTAGTACGAATCATCCATGATGTTGTACGATAGATACTGATAAGTGCGAGATAGGCAGTGAGGAGAGTGAGGATGGGCGGCAAGACTGTCGGCAGGTCCCATTCCGAGGGACTCGTAGAGAGAAGGGGTGCCAGAAGGTTGAGGAGGGCGTATAGAAGAGTGAGGGCATAAGACAGAATGTTGAGAAGAAGGGAGAATAATGGATGCGGGAGAGTGTCCGCGAGGTAGGAGAGGACTGGCTCGAATAATGCAGGCAGGTCAAAGTCCATCGTGTCCATCGTGAGCGCTGAGCGCGACGGCGATGACGACCTCAGCTGCCGTGGCACGCTATTAGAATCACGTGATGAGAAAATACTGTTTGGTGCCCTTTGGTGCTTTTCCTGACAGCCGTCAAAAGGGAGCCAAACTGAAGGGTCAGACAACGCTAACCAAATTTAGTCAGTCACCTTCCTGATTCAGGCCGTGTTTTGATCATCAATTGTAGTTTCGAAGTGACCGCATCTTTGCTGTCACGCATCGAAAAATAGTCTCCATGTCACATTTTTTGTCATTCCGGGCAATTTCCGATTTGATGACCCTATTTGGACGGTGAAACTGGGGTTCATTCGTTTTCAACCAATGGATGTCCTCGGCCCATCGGCTATAGCCGCAACTCCGTGGCAGGCTTCCTTTTAAGGTGTCCTTCCTGTGTTGCGCCGAAAGATTCCAATAAATCCGTAACCTGAGAATAAAATCAACAAGTGCAAACAGACCGTATATAAGTTTCGTTCATTAATACTCAGTTTCCCCCACTCCACTTTAGCCCCATCTCCCTCCAGCCTCCCGCCCATATATCCGTCGTCTGTATCCACCCCGTCAATTCGTTTCAATGGCTTTAAAGCGTAAATTTGAAGTTGAAGCCGATGATGTCCTCCCTGTGCGCGCCATTCCTCACTCTATGCGCCTGTCATTCACCCTATAACCCTATACCACCTAGTCTAAAAAGCAACTCAAGCTCGTTCCCTTCCCAAATGTCGAGTTCGACAACGACGTTGCCATGGCGGATGTCGAGCCGCTATATCCCGAGACCTTCCATATGCGGCTGTCCTCTGATGCGAGTTCGACGTCATCCAATGGGTCCAACTCGCCAGTGTTGGAATCGCGTATGTGCCATAAATATGTATCTTTTGACGTTCGAAGTTTACCATACTTTCTAGCATCGTATCCTGCTTTCAACATATATCCTTTGCCGTTTTTCAATGACGATGGCAGTGTACAATCTAATTCTCATAGTTACTCACATTACGCAAACCAGTCACTCGACCACCATGCCGGTCTACTTCAGCCATTGAGTGGTTTTCGTCACCATGGGTGCGTTACAGCATTTTTGCACTACTGTAACTGCGTGCTGACTTTGCGCATCAGATCTGCGTGTTCTCAAATCCCGAAACTACGCATTGCCTGTTCATCGGGACTCAATGGCCAACGAACTATGTGGAGCTTCTGTGAACAGTGCGGTGCCATTTCGATGGTCGAAGCCGACTAGATAAAACAAAAGGATTGCTAATCACTTCCAGAAACAAACGCCTTGCATCACTTCTACCTTGTTTTCTTCCCCTATCATTATTCCTATTCCTCTCTGCCACTTTCTCCTCTCTTGCAGCTTGCGGGGCCGTGCTCGAATTTCAAATTCATCAAACTACATACCTGCTTCCGATCACGGACCTTTCCATATCAGACACAACTAACAATTTAACATTTTCCTTATTCTCGGCGACACCTTACTCCACCAAGGACGTCCAATGTCATTCAACTATTTCAGGCCTTTCCGAATCCAGTTATGCGCGAATGGTTGGCGACTGTCTGCTTTTTCTCCTCACTGCTTGTAATTAGTTTGTTCATGTGCGTGTGTAATATATTGCTTTGCTGTGTCATTTGGACCCAGGCTCGGGCCTGACCGATCTCGATATGCGCACAGGGCTATGCTTACCTTTGAGCCGCTGTTAACCAATTCCGATACCGGTCATATATCACGTGATACTTGACACTCTTGCGATTCTTCGGCTTGCCAGTGCTTGCTGGAACTTCTGGAGCATAAGCAATCTAATATCTAGAACTTCGGTTTATCTATTGATTTCTACAGCTTGATTCAAGATGACCTATTTTTCCGCTTCTTACTGGACGAATCAGGGCAACGGAGGATATAACTGTTGAGGAATATCAACAGGGACAAAGGCAATACTACCATGCAACTTGCTCGTACCGTTGACTTATTGATTGCCTCGCCGCGAATGTTTTCATACGAACTCGGAGTTACTTTGTGGTCTTTCCAAGCAACACACTTGTTCCGGGATCTCTCCCCTGCTCGCAGCTCTATTACAATTCTAACTCTCATATCAGCAGCCATCGGTAAACAAACTCGCCGGGAGCTTCCATACTCGGCATGCCCCACATTCTCTGGCACGCTTCCTCTGAACCCAGTCACACAATGCTCGACCGGAGCTACTGACACCACTGCAACTAACATTACTTGCTCACGTCTGTACCCTCAGAGGTCTCCTAACCTCGTCGCTAAAGCCATACACAAAAACCCGGTAAAAGAGAAGATTTCCAGTTAGGGAAGAGGACAGATCTTTCCTGTGTTGTACAGTTCAATCATCCTCAATACTACGGGATGCTACGAGTAAGAGAATTTGAAAAATTGAACCTGGCACCTAACCGTGATCGTTGGCTAGCTTCTATCCGAATCCTGAAACTTCAAACATCAAAATATGGAGCTGATATCAATTCCGTAATGTTGGATTACAAAACGTCGTCCAGTAATGTTTAGTCCATTCAAAAGCTCATAGCTGCGGCCGGCGGGCTCGCTCACTGACTAACTATACCTTCACCGATTTCTCTCATTCTTATCCCTTTGAAGGATGGCAAATACCTTATCGCGATAATTGTACATTTGCAAAAAACCGAATCGGCTTTGCTACTGGGACAGCTTTCCCGCTCCAACATCAATCAAGGAAATCCACCTTCCCAAAGGGTTTTTCAGGAATCAGAACAACTCCGATTTTTGAATTGGTCAAATCGTTCCAATGTTTCGTTTTACTGCTTGTCCGCTGGTTCTCTAATCGGTTGATACCCTAAAAGTTTAGGTTAGTTTCGCGACGTATCACATGTTGATCTTGAATTTGATCAACGACCGGCGGGAAGTGGGATAGCACAATATGATGTCATCCACCGTAACAAACATCAGCGCCTTGAATCTGCGAGAGCCACGGTCATCTTTGCACCACTCCTATTCCGGCTAACGTGGAACAATGGATCCCTCCTATAAAACGAGAAACGATGTTTCTTCGTTCTTTCACCTCCCTATCCTCCTTCCATGACACTTCCTTCCTCCGACTCAAATCTTCTTTCCACCAATGACCCAGGTCACACAATAGAGAAGGCGTCTCCGACCAAAAAAAATGATTCTACCCTCTCTCTTGCCGAGACTGCGAGGTCTTCCAAGAAAGATGAAATCGACTTCCTGAATGCCAAACTAGCTAATCCGCTGGCGGGTCTATCTCATGAACAATTGATGGAAGATGGCAAAGCGTTCGCTACGAGGTATGGTCTTGAGGACCTGTCCGAGCTTTTCAAGAAGGGCGCTCTGGTCGCCAAAGATCCCCTCGCTTTTGAAGACTTATCTCTCCTTACCGAAGAGGAGAAACAAGCGCTCCGCGAGGAGGTGTCGAATAAGTGGAAACAACCCAAGATGCTCTACTACCTCGTTATCCTGTGCTCAGGCAAGTCGTCTGTATCTGTGACTACGCTATGGTTTCATGTTAATATCCAACTCAGTGGCTGCCGCCGTTCAAGGCGTTAGTATTCTCGTTTCATTTTTCAAAACCACTGACCGAGATGTTCTCAGATGGACGAATCCGTCATTAACGGCGCCAACCTCTTCTTCGCGCCCCAATTCGGAATTGAACCGCGGGGAGGAACGGCCGAGCAGAATTCAAGAAACCAGTGGATTTTGGGACTTGTCAACTCTGCACCATACGTGGGTTGCCCTGTCACCTCTTTCTGTAATTTTTTTTTAATCGCGCGCACGTAGTTATGTTGTGCTGTACTTGGCTGCTGGTTGACCGGACCGGTGAGTGCTTCTCGAGCACGAAGAACTATATCTGATACAAATTCCCATAGCTCAACAGAATGTTCGGAAGAAGGGGAACTATTTTTATCACCGCCTTTTTTTCTTTCATCACATGCATATGGCAAGGCGTTACGAACTCGTGGCCTCATTTATTCGTCGCGCGCTTCATTCTTGGGCTCGGGATTGGCCCGAAGAGTTCCACTGTTCCGGTGTACGTTGCGGAATGTAAGTGTAATTATAAGGAGTTATCAACAATCAAGCTATTCGTGAACCATTTAAATAATATTCGGCTCGGATAGGTGCCCCTCCGTCTATTCGCGGTGCGCTGGTCATGATGTGGTACGTGTAACCTGATATGATTTACTTCTGAGGTCTCACGCTCCAATGAACTAGGCAAACATGGACCGCTTTCGGTATAATGCTTGGCTTCGTCATGGACTTAGCCTTTTTCAAAGTCCCCAATACCACTCATATAACTGGCCTGAACTGGCGACTGATGCTTGGAAGCGTATGTTATGTCCACATATTTACCTTCTATTGTTCTGAGCCTGTTTCATAGGCTGGCGTTCCAGCACTCTTCATTGTGGTTCAAGTATTCTTCGTTCCTGAGTCGCCTCGTTGGCTACTTTCGAAGGGAAGATATCGGGATGCCTATGAATCTTTATGCTCTGTTCGCATGCATCCTATCCAAGCTGCTAGGGATTTATACTGTAGGTGGATCCACTGTCGTGTTCTACCGTGGCTCATGAGCGCAGATATGAACGTCCTGCTTGAAGCAGAAAATGAGATGCAAAGACATGGAAGCCGATTCTTTGAACTCTTTACCGTGCCCAGGAATCGACGAGCAACATTAGCTTCTTTCATAGTAATGTTCATGTAAGTGCAGTTTTTCTCGATGGTGCCACTTCAACTGATGGTTTGAATCTAGGCAACAATTGTAAGTTGCTCTCACCTTTAACCTATTTCGCAACGTCGATGTCTCAAAATACCTTTCTAGTTGTGGTGTCAATGTCATTGCCTATTACTCTGTGTGTATCATTGTCCATCTCTGGAATTTTCGCGACATTAACACATCGATCTAGTCCGAAATATTTGCGGATGCGCATTTTTCCCAAATTCAAGCACTATTGGCATCGTTTGGGTTTGGAGCAATCAACTTTGTGTTCGCTTTCCCAGCGGTCTATACCATCGATACTTTTGGAAGACGAAATCTGTTGTTGACAACCTTTCCTCTGATGGCCCTATTCCTCTTAATGACCGGATTCTCTTTGTGAGTGCACGTAATTTGGATAGCTCGAAAACCTAACTAGGAGGCAGTTGGATACCGGAGTCATCCCAGGCCCGCCTGGCAATGATCTCGTTGGGCATTTATCTTTTCGGGATGGCCTATTCTCCAGGAGAGGGCCCGGTCCCTTTTACGGTTAGCGGTTTGGATTCCAACCTTCAATTGACATCTGACAAGATTCTAGTATTCCGCTGAGGCATTCCCTCTCTATGTCCGAGATATCGGGATGAGTCTAGCCACCGCCACTTTGTGGTTCTTGTAAGGCGTTCAATTGCAACTTTATCGGATGTTTTTCATCATTCATACAGTAATTTCATTATTGCAATAACGTTTCCTCGGCTTCTCGGTGCTTTCAAACCTCAAGGTAATGATTGTCCCAGCGGAGATCTTGGACCGAGCTAAACAAATTTTCTAGGTGCTTTTGGATGGTATGCGGGCTGGAAGTACGTTGAAGTATCCGTTCAGTCAACGTTATCTGACTGTTTGAACTCTTATTTTACACAGTATGATTGGCTTTTTGGCAGTGTTATTGTTTGTTCCGGAAACAAAGGCCTTATCGTTGGAGGAACTCGATCAAGGTTCAGTGAATCATTCTGTATTCAATATGGAAGTACTAACCATTTCAACAGTATTTAGCGTCCCTACACGAGTGCACGCGGCGTATCAAGTGAAAGCTTTACCCCGCAACATCAAAAAGTACATATTTCGTATGAATGTCCCGGATGTCCCCCCTCTATATGAGCATGAGAGAGCAATGCAAGGAATGAGTACCGACGCGAAGACTAGCATGAAGACTGTGTAGAGACAAGTTTTGTAATCCCATCGGGACCGATCCACCATGTATGATATCTTATATACCAGATGTTATCTATGTGTGCTTCTTTTGTATAGTAGTAGTAAAGCCTCGGATGTACGACTTTAGATGCTAATGGTTCAATAACATGGAATTGGTTTACTCATGCAGATGCCTATGCGCCGCGTAGACAACTAAGTTTGTCATTGAGTTTCGGCAGCATCGACAGCCAAATGCGGTCAGGTTGAGTACCAGCAGGCGCCCTTGGGAAAATCTGAAGCATCTACTCGCAGCCAGTAAGTATTGCCTAACGCGGCAACAGCACGGTAGAGGCCACCTGATGACCGAACTTCGTCAATGAAAGAATCGTGAGAACTTTACCTGATTTGAGGAAGCCAATGTCGAATCGCGCTTGGTTCAAGGTCGTCCTTGTCCAACATCTCCTCCTCCAGGAATACAGCAGATCGAGATGAGCCAGACGACAACTTTACATTACGAGGCGCCATGTGAGCAATGCAACGAATTTATATCATTTCATTTTCTTGCTCATCAAACAATTGTAGGGCCCGTGCATAGTCTAGACTGGTGCAAAACACCGGCTCCAGGCCAACAGGCGCGCCACAAAACTGCCTTTCGCATGGGTATCGCATCTTTCATAGACGATTATCAGAACTACATCGCTGTCATCGGACTACAAGATGAGCATGTACTTGTCGAGGACGATTTTACGGATTATCCGGATTTTGTCACCCTTGCGGAGACGTACCATGGTTATCCAGCCACAAGTTTACAATGGCAACCTAGTTCTGCCGCGAGCCATACTTGGTCACAGAAATCAAGCAACACAGAATTTCTCGCAACAACCGCCGACGCGCTCCGTGTCTGGGAGTACAGCAATGATGGAACAGCAGATGTATCAAGCTACGTCGGACGGCAGCCCAACAATCCCGGGAACCACAGTCTAAAGATGAAGATAGCTCTTTCTGGAGTACGTATACTCAGATGAACTTAAATTTCACACTATCATGTTCATTACATCGACAGCAATCCAAAGTTCAGAGCCAGTCCACTGGCGCTCCCTTGACCAACTTCTCTTGGAATGAAAAATCACCTAGCCTAATAGTCACTTCTTCAATTGACACAACATGCACTGTTTGGAATATCGATACGTCGACTGCAATCACCCAACTTATTGCACATGATCGGGAGGTGTATGATGTTGCATGGCTTCCAGGATCAACCGATATATTCGTTTCGGTGGGCGCGGATGGTAGTCTTCGAGCCTTTGACCTTCGTGCTCTAGACCATTCAACTATCCTATATGAGACGCCTGCTCCGAAGAACCTACCACCGCCTTCTGTCTCTCCTTCTGCATCAGCCCGTCCCCCAACTTCTCCCCTCCTCAGAATTGCGTTCAATCCTCTAGATTCAAATTATATGTCAACATTCCATATGGATGGCTGTGACATTCAAATTCTCGATATGCGGAGTCCGGGTCATCCTGTGATGGAGTTGAGGGGGCATATTGCTCCAATAAATGCAATCGGCTGGGGCTCCGCAGAGCAACCTCTACTTGCCACGGCGGGTGAGTTATTTATTGTGTGTTTGTTTGTCGGGTTTGAACAATATGAGCAGCGGACGATTGTCAAGTGCTTCTCTGGGATCTTATGGATCATGCTCAAGCTAGTGCAGTTTCACCGCGAAATCCAACATCACGTATCAACTCCCCTCGACCAGATAGCAAAAAGAAAATCATCACGGATCCTGTGATGTGTTATACTGCTCCAGGTCAAATCACAAATCTGGCTTGGTCGCCACCTATTCAAGGGATGACGCTTCCTAACGGTCTGACAACAAGTACGGGGGAATGGGTGGCAATTTGCTCCGGAAAAAATATCAAGGCACTCAAGGTGTAGTCGTCATCCTTGTCAAGTTTTTGCGTCTCAATGTTGTGCATGTATATCGAATTTTGTGATACCCTTGGTGCAAAGGTTGGATTGGACTTTTATTATTCGTAAAACATTCCGTTTGCGCATGTACTTAGACTTGAAGGACTAGCAATTCTTCTTGTCTTTTTCTTTTCGGTCGTGTTCTTGAGTTGCTGCGGTGATCTTCCGAACCGATCGAGCCAAAAGGGCTGGCGTATTGAAGATCAGCATTGAAGAGAGGGTTGATATTGCGGAAAACACCTACTAAATGGTGTAATCAACCACAAGCCATTCAGACCGACGAAGTACACCCAAAAATACAAGAATTCGGGGCGACTGTCGGGACAACCTTGGATGACGGTCGTACTGTAATATAGTGCGTTTCCGTAGATATGCGCGAAGGAAACCAGTGCGGCACAGACATGGCGCGAAGGGAACCGATGGGCTGTTGCTATTGCTGTGTAGAGGCACAAAGGACCCCATATGAACTATATGCAGTTCGATACACATGAGTTAATTGTTTTTGAGTCATGGCTTAGTGAAGGAACTCACCGCCGTGATTGTCTCGATTGCAATAATGAAAGGATCAGAGTGGAGGTACCTCGAGTCGGATTTCGCATATTCTTTCCATTCTTGAGAGATGAAATCTGAAAGAGAGGCAAGGGCCTGGTGATTCAGGACAAAGTGTCCTGTAAGGGAATGTGTTCTTTCAGTAATTGTTGCCGACGCGTCAAGAATTTGAAGGATATGGGCACACCCTCGAATATGATGTGGATGCAGCCACCTGTATGAATTTTCTAGCCTTGCGGACGTGTAAGTTGAGGAGAGCTGAGACTCACAAGTGATAAACCAAAGGGATATTAATCGCTCAGTCAATGTCAGTTTTTTAGGAGCGAGCCATGCGAATGTGGAAAGGACTATGGCGGACAAAGCGATCAACCAGGCTCCGATGAGTTCGTTGGCAGAACGTGTGTTTGGCGCGTAGTTTTCTAGAATTAAACCTTGGGGGTAGTATGGATGTGAAGAAGGATTCATGATCATGAAGCGCGAGGGTGTAGTATCACGCTATAATTGGAGGTGACACCTCGGAGTCGCTCTCGAACAATGTCACTCTGGTTCATCCTCCTCGGTTTCGCTGTTCACCTTGCGTTGGCATCTACCATCCCGTCTCCACGGCCACTTGTTCTCTGGCATGGTTTGGGTAGGAATGAGTCCTTGGGAATACAGAGTAGCATTTGCCCTTAGCTAATTTCCTCGCGCAGGGGATTCGCATTCCTCACCCGGAATGCTTGAATTTATGAACCTCATCAAGGAGATACACCCCGGAATCTTCGTCCATTCCATATTTATTTCGGAAGACCTGAATGAAGACAAGAAAGCTGGTTTCGTATGACAGCCGCGTCTTTCAAAGTTATTCTACTGATTATCGAGAAATGGGTGCATGTAGTACGGAAACGTTCTTGAGCAGCTGGAATTTGTGGCAGATCAGCTCGCCGCCATACCAGAACTGGAAGCTGGATTCGACGCGGTGGGCCTCTCGCAAGGTTTGTCCAGCTACTCTATGTGTACTGTTAAGCTAGTATTGAAACAAAGAAGGTGGTCAATTCTTGCGAGCATATGTCGAATGTTACAATAATCCACCCGTCAATAACCTCATCACGTTTGGCTCTCAACACATGGGTATCTCTGATATACCAATATGCAGACCGTTCGATTTTCTATGTCAGATTGCTCGAAAGGCAGCCAAGAGAGCGGTTTATAGTACCTGGGCTCAAGAAAATCTGATTCAGGTGAGCGTTGGCGTTGGTGACCTGAAGATGATTAATTCTTATGTCCTATAGGCCCAGTATTATCGTGATCCAAATAATTATGCATCATATCTCCACGCGAACCACTTCCTTCCATACGTCAACAATGAAATCGAGGAAGCGCGCAATCAGACTTATGCACGCAACTTTGCTTCCCTGAGTAACCTCGTGCTGGTCATGTTTACAGAAGACAAGTTGGTGGTGCCAAAAGAGAGCTCCTGGTTCGGATATGAAGAATTGAGAGACAGCGTTGTGTCCGACGCGTCGGATCAGCAGCGCTTCTTAGCAATGGACAAGAAGATCATTCCGATGAGGGAACAACCGCTGTATATTGAAGATTGGATAGGATTGCGGGAGCTGGATGAGCGCGGGGCGGTTGTTTTTTCCGAGTGCGTTGGCGAGCACATGGAGATGGGAGACTGCTGGGAAGAGCTGATTGTCGAGTACACGGGAGGGAGTCTGTAGAATAAAAGAATAGTGTAGTAGCACGTGACCGGGTGTCTTGGCCTCAACACGCTATGGACGCCTCCTCCACCGCGCCGCCGTTCCCCAGGCTGAGAGTCTCCCGGGCCGCCCCCGACAGAGGCAACTACTCCACCGCCTCATCCTCGCTCGCCGGCCCGTCGCGTCTGGCCGAATTCACCCAGCTCGTCGATCTCCATCTCAGCGACATGCACAATACTGATGAAGACGACGAGCAGGATCAATATCCCACTCCCAAAATGAACACTGCGGCCCCTCTCACGCCTTCTTCCGCGACACCCACTCCAAACCTCGCTGGCCGCCTTCGCCAGCTCATCCAACTTGTTCCAAATGGTTCTGCCTCTCAGAATACGCCTCTTGTCCAAAGGCCGCCCTCTCCCACTTTTCACGAGTCCGACTTTGAAGGCGAACATTCCGAGGCTGGATACAGCAATGCTCGCGAGTCAGTGCGTGGCATTTTTAGCAAGGCTCTCCGAGAACCTGGCGATACCCCTCAGAAGGACAGGACAAGGAAGTATCCTGATGATACCTCTAGTCGAGTCGATCTCAAGGATTGGTCTGATGTGAAAGGGAAACAAAGAAGTCTCGGTGACGACGAGAACGCATGTAAGTTCCGTATTCTTCGATGTTCTTCGTGTGCTTACGGCAATCCTACGCCAGCGAGCTCTATACCGCGTCCCATAAACTCTTCTCATCGGTCTTTACGCGGTTCCAATACCATAGATTCACTTCTTAAATCCATCTCAGGTGCGCGGACTGTATTCATACTTTAATTGCTGCTTACTCTCCAAGCAGCTGACGATAGCGACGACCCCCAGGAGTTCCCGCAAACCCGACGACGGATGAATCCCCCGAATGCGACCATGACATCCCAATCTCTTCATATCTCTCAGAACTCGGGTTTTCAGCAACATTCAAGTCTGTATACCCACTTCTTCAACTTTTGCGCAATATTAATCCCTTTTACCCCCCGCTAGACCTACTGGATCAAGACTCGGAGATGCACCGAGCGTTTGGGGCATTCGAAAGCTCCGACGAGTCTTTGATACAACCTCGGAAATTCCGTATGTAATTTGTATATCGATTGTGACGCTATCCAAACTTCTGGTTATTAGGTGGAATGAACAATCAGCTGTCTACTGCATCCACCGCGTCTACAACACCGGGGCCACCGGGTGTAGAGAATCCAAGGTATCCCAACAAAAGTCTCGAATCGACCACCCCAAGTAAGTCGGTTCATGTCGCCGTCAAACTTCTCTTAACTGTATTATAGCTCAAGGAGGACGGCGGACTTCGCTAACAAAAACCTTGACACCTCCAGTAAAACATAAAACGTCTTCTTCCCTCCAATTGTCGGACCAGTCCAGTGCTATGTCCGTTTCTGATTGTGAGTTGATATATCTGGTCTGGATCCCAATACTCATGGAAAACAGACACCGAAAGAGTTAAGGAAATGGAACGCGAAAGAAACCGCGAGCGAGAGCGAGAGTGGAATAAACGGCTTCCAAAAAGTTCTCGCCCTGGCAGTAGCTCATCCTTTCATTCCCCTTGGCCCGAACAGCGGTCACGGACATCGAGTGTCTCGAGTATGGAACAGGTCAGGTCAGGCTCCCCTCATTCGACCAATTCCTTAGACTCGACTGGAAAGAGGGTCAGAGTCAGAACAATATCTGGAATGAATGAGCGTCCACGGGTCGTTTCAGCAGGTAATCGGCCTAGCTCCGTGCTCTCGAATAACTCTGCTTCATCCTTGCGGAGGCATAATTCCTTAACCACTGGGACTGGGATTGAATCCCCTGATTCTAAAGGCCCAGGTACTGAGGTGGTACTTGAACGTGAAAGGAACTGGAATGCTCCACGCCCGAAGTGGCACAGACGCTCTCTTCCCAATACACCCGATCGTCCTGTAACACCTGTGAATCAATCACCGAGCGGGCATCGAAATGAATACAAGACATCCTCAACTACCCCCAAGGACACATCCAACATCCCTCATTCTAATATAAAGTCTCCCACTACAAGACGACATTCACAAGCGGGCTTGGTACCTCTTTCTCCATCTCCAGCTGAAAAACGAAGTACCACTCCGGTTTCAATCGGGAGGCATTCGCAGTTCTCGAAGTCTCCTGGGACACCGTCACAACTCAAGTCCCAAATACCTAGGTTCACCTCTCCTGGCCGGCGACGTTCGCAGCCATCTTCGAACCAGTACAATGCAGAAACACCTAGAAATGTTTCCGACGTACGAGAACAAAGTGAAGACGAAGACATGCAGCAAACAAAGTCAATGGTATCTTTTCCTTCAGCGGTAAATAGACCATCCTTGTATCAGGAATCCATGGAATTGACGGGAGCGTATAATGTCCACGAAGCGTCTTCTGCGCTCCCTTCTTTTCTGGATGGCGGTCACCATGCTTCGATACCAAACAATGACACGATGCATACTATGTCTTTTTCAAGGTTCAACGATTCTTCAAGGACCAGAGGCGAGCTACTCGATGAAGAAGGTGAGGCTTCCCTGTACGGGCAGTTTTGGCATCACTTAATCTTCCTTTTAACCAGATAAGGGAGTGGCGCAAGAGCGGACGCCAACTCTTCAAATGCTCAATCCACCGCCTGAGGAAAGTAGCTTCAAAGAACGTACTTCACCGGTGGACGAATCGTATGAGAATTTTAACTCTACCAACGAGCAACATTTCTCCTTTCCTTCGGTTCTGTCGACTCCTCCCCGGTCGCGTAACGATGCGAAGCCCCAGTTCAATACACCCCCTCCTCCCAAAGGCCTACCGGACTTACCAGAACCGCCATCGCCAATATCGGGTGACGAAAATCAGGAATCTACAGCGAACTTCTCCATCTCCCTTGCACCTGCAGATGTCACACCGGTGAATGACGTAGAGGAACAACTGAGAAATGGGAACATTACTTTCAAGACCCCGAAGCCTCCCGGGGGATGGTTATCTACACCCGGACCATATTCTCGGGATCAATTGACGCCAGAAGGTCGGATGAATGGCCTCGTTGAGTCATCGGACGATGGGCCACCGCAATCAAAATTCAACCACTCGCGTCCAATGGTCGCTCAAACTCCCATGCCACCTGGAGGATGGATGAACACACCTGCACCACATCCGATAGATTCAGATGCGGAATCTGTTATCAATGAAGGTGGACTCACGACGCCTGTAGCTTCGCTTTGGCGGGCTAGTAAGATACCTTTGAAGACGCCAGCGCCACCCGGCGCATGGGCTCTTACGCCTGCTACAGCGAGGAAGGGTGCGCTCAAAGTGCGCTTCGACAATGATATGTCTAATGAATTTGGCAAGATACCTGCCAACAGCATTCCAAGTCAGATTACAGATGTGTCTGAGGTCGGTGTACGTAACTCGACGCCTGAGCCCTTCAGACCTATCACGCCGCCTTCGCGAAGCCCCAGGAAGCACAAACGCTCTCCGAGTGTACGATTGGTGGATGCATATGGCAATGAGAGAGGGGATGATCAGCTTGGACGACGCACGTCTACGAGTCCCACTCCTTCTACGCCGCGAAACAAGAGTGGTATCCGAATTGTTGATGCACTTGGGCAAGAAGTACAAGAGGGTGAAGAAACTCCCACTCAAATCATTGAGGAGGACGTGGTGATCCCACCGATTAGTCGTGTGGAGGCCTTACAACGTGTTAAGTTGGGTATACAAGAGTTAGCGGAAGGAATCGAATCGTTGGATTTGTGTGTCCTGATTTACTCTTGGATGACCCTGATAATGATTGAAATTTTGCCAGGACAAATGCACCACAAGAGAGTGACACCGCTCGCATGAAAGAGCTGGGTGATGCATCTCGAGCGCTGACACAGTCGAGGGAGCAGTTAATGCAAAATATGCAGCGAACAGAAAAGGAGTTGCAGCTTCGTGTTCGACGGAAGGTAAGGAGTGGTATTATGCAGTAATATTTTTGCAACTATATAGTTGACATCCCATTGTTACCGATAGGTTATAAGAGGCGACTGGTTGGGAAGAAATGCCTGCTTTCTGTTTTTTGTCGGGGTTATCCAAGTTGCACTGGTCTTTATGGTGTATCGGTATGGCTTTCAGTCGACTTCCTACAATCGCTTCTGACTTTTTGGAAGTGCTTCAATCTTGCGCGCAAGAAAGAATTTTTTGACCAACTATTATGACCCGTTCAACCCGGACCTCTTCTTGTATACCACCAACCCCGATACCCAATATGCGACGCCGACTATGTCATGGAATCTGGTTACTGAAGCTGTTCGTGATGGAGATTTGACAGGATTTACAAAAACATGCCGTATTGCCTTATCAATTCTTATTAAACGATTGCATCGAGAGATTTGGGATGTCTGGGGCGATGACCCAAATCGACCAGTGGGAGCCTGGCCACCGACCTGATTTCTTAGGATCTTGTCTTTTGGTTTAATTAAAGTATCCTTATTCGGATATTAGGACACCTACCCAACGTGATTACCGTCATTTAAGTACCGTATGATTTTATGTCCACTTATGTTGTATATTCCACACAATTATGCGTCTGGCAACTTCCGCTCTGCGTAGGCATGAGGTAATCAATGGAAAGTGCATTTACGTTGCGACGAGCGTCACGTCACCATAACGTTCTCAGCGATAACCTCTTGGGCCCCACCGGAATGACGAATGGGGCAGCTACTTAGCCGGTCGTGGGACCCGCCTTTCCGTTTGTCAATTTTAGCATAGCGGTCCAGATGACCGCTTTCATAAAACACTCCATTACCGCCTGTCCCAGGAATGGGCAGCCACGAAGGCAAGGACCATCGCTTCATTTCACCAACCCAAGTCAAAGAGCAGGATTTCGCTCCCCAATCTTTTCTTCCCGCAACACCACCCCATGCTGAGAATCAACCCCCGGAATCAGATACAACTGCAACAAACTCTTCTGACGAGTTCGACTGGGACGATGGTGATGAAATAAAGGGGGATGTCGCGGACGTTACCAAAGCGAAACGCATTCGATGGCTTTGGTCTTTGTTCATGAAGCTTTCGCGATTTGTTCGGGTGCTGCTCATTGGGATCCTTGGTGCTGCCATTCTCATCGCACCATTACTGGTCGTGAATCTACGTTTTAGAAACAACCCTGCCCGGCTACAGGTCCACATATGGTCACTTTGGTTTACTATCATTTGGTCTGCAGCATGCGCAACGACGTTAGTGGTGCATGCCATACCTCATATTGTGCTGTTCGTCATACGGCTTTTCGGGAAGTCAGTGGAGCGCTTGAGGTCGCGTGTAGAGGTGCGTACGCCTGCTTCAGAACATGAATGCAAGTGGAACGTCAAATTTTCTCTAGTTGACCATGGCCGTTAGTGCCTGGATAAAATTGGTACTAGACGTGGCATGGGCTTGGATTGCCTTGTCCGTCATTCGTGCCATCTATCATCCTCCTCAAAAATACTGGGTTATCATCAACCGTGTTATGCAAGTGAGCCCGTTTCTACAATGTATTCATTTCCAGTTGCTTGATGCTGATATTGCATTGCGAAGGCCATGTTTGCAGCGAGTATGGTTCTACTCGTAGAGAAATTATTTTTGCACTTTGTTGCCATTAACTTTCACGAGAAGGCTCTTGCCGACCGACTCGATGAGAATCGTTTGGGACTCAAAGCGCTGGATCGACTCTCACATGCGTCCGCTATCCCGGCTCGGAAGTCACCCATGGCACGACGTGGACATAGGAGTCCCGGATCAAGTGCTTCTCTCGACGCTCTCGCGGCTATGGATCGCACACATTCACATGATAGTAGTCAAGACATTTCCCCAATAACAAGTGAAAAAAAGTCTTCCCCCACCGATACCAAGATGCACAAACGTGCTCAACGATCAGACAGACAGAAAAAGAAGAAGGCTATTACTTCCGTTATTGTTGATCAAGTAGGAGGAGCCATCGGTCAAGTAGCTTTCAAAAATACCGATCGCGGAGGAATCAGTGGTTTATATTCGGCCAAGAAACTTGCGCGCAAGCTATTCAGTACATTGAAATACACTTATCCTCCGAGGTCATACTTGACGGTGGAAGGTATGCCTACAATATTCGCCTTTAGAAGCACACTACATTACTGCTACAGATTTCGAACATTACTTCCGCACGACTGCTGAAGCGGTAAACTCTTTTTTTCGCCATTTGGAAAACCTTACTTAAACGCTCGTTAGCATGCCGCTTTCGCTATATTCGACAAGGATGAAAACGGAGACCTCTCGAAACGCGAGATGCGTGAAGCAATCCAAAGGATTTATCGGGAGCGAAAAGCCTTGACGGCAAGTTTGAAGGTCGGTTAACCCAGCATAGCTCTTTCCACGACGCAACTCAGAGATGCATGACAGGATTTGAGCTCCATCGTGGCAAAGCTTGATGCTGTGCTGATATCCGTCGCATTGATGTTCATAATATTTATCTGCCTCTTGATTTTTAATCGGTCAAACACGCTTGCTTCCCTCGTCCCGCTTGCAACCATCATCCTTGGGTTCTCGTTCATATTCGGGAACTCCGCACAAACGCTTTTCGAGTCTGTACGTCAACGAGTTTATTCCCGACAAGTACATGCTTAACCAGGGTTCAGCTCATCTTTATCTTTTCCACGCATGTCTTTGATGTTGGGGACCTTGTGATGATTGATGAACAGGTTCATCGTCCCTCAGCTTGTAATATTGAGCCGCAACTGATATTTCAACGCAGTTCCTTACTGTCAAAGAATTTGGACTCTTTTCAACGACATTCCGGCGTGTCGATGGACAAGAAATAATTGCTCCGAACGCCCTGTTGGCGAATTCGAAGCTAGTCCACAACCTTCGTCGTAGTAAAGCAATGTAGGTATTGAAAAAGATGTCCATTTGGGCCCGCTCATCCTAGTTGCAGGTGGGAAAGCACAATGTTAACAGTGGCCTACGATACACCGATAGAAACTTTTGAGGAACTGCGCTCGAAAATTGAATCGTTTATCAACACGAATAGTCGCGATTGGTCTGGGTTTATGCTCAACATTGACAAAATGGACTTTCAAAATGCCTTGCATCTGAGTGTGGCTATCGAACGTAAGTGCTGCTACTGACACCTTTGTCCGAGACATTGATGTACTTTCGTAGACCGACGAAGCTGGCAGGATTGGGCTGGTAGATGGGCGCGGCGAACGCTGTTTATGCGGGAATTAAAGACAATCTTGGAAGAACTTGAAATTGGTTACACTATGCCCATTCAGCCAGTTCTTCTACCCGGCCCTCCTACAAATATACCACGATCTTCGCCCGTGGAGTCGTATGAGGGGTCTGTGAACTCTGAGCTAGGCAACGCAGGAGGATATCAAGCTGGTGATATGGGCCAAGCTCCAGGAAAATCATTTCATAGTGGAGTACCTTCCTTCGGATGAGCGATGGCTGTCGTCCATAGAAAGTCTGCGGGATATTGTGACATTTTGTCAACTATGCTTTCTTAGTGCATGTTTGTTATACCTTCATGTGAAACAACATCTGTAACGGCATGGCTTGGATTGAAAAGTACTTATTTGTCTGGGAAAAGGTTGTACTTGTTGATAAAGGACTAATTTACCTTTTGATCCGGATGTAACAAATGACTTCCACCCACAAGTTGATCTCTTCAGCCCTCCAGAACATCCAAGCTGGCATTCCAGTTTCCAATAACCACCCATTTGCTGCAGGAAGCGAAGACTCCTATGCCTATCTAGAACAAGTCACTCAGGCCGCCGATCAAATCATCAATTCGCTGGACTCGTATCTCTCGATCCCATGGTCGCAACCGAAATTAGTTTCCAGCTTGCGCCAACAGTCAAATCTTACAAGCACCCTCCACTCTGTCAGGCCGCTTTTGGTCCCTGTTATTATAATTTCATTTACTTATCAACTCATACAGGCGGAAAAAAGAACGAAGGAGTTCGCTGAAGCCTTACGAGACCGTGCCAGCACTACCTACAGTGAAGATATACCATTAGAACCGACATCGATTGCCAATTTTTGCATATCACGGTTTGAAGAATGGAGTACACAAGCTGGCTTGGAGTCGTTCAAGGATGAACAAAGAGAAGGCAACGTCACGATCGTGCTTGGCGGAAAAGTCCTCGTAATAGACGTAGATTTCTCAATCAACAAGGAAGATCCTTCAAGGCCTCGAGTGCATGTTGCCAGTGTCAAGACGTCTTACGCGACTATGGATGATGCGTCGGGGACTCCATCGAATTTTAAAGGGTCTATCTCCCTGGATGCGTTCCTCGCTGAAACCATACAGAAATACTGCGATGAGGTTCAAAAAAGAGAAAATGACCGCGATGGCATCCGAGCCGCGAAATTGGCAGCCAACATTCAGCAGCAACTGCGTTACCTCGTAATGCTTGATAGACTGGCCGAAAAGAAGGATGGACCGCGTGCTGCATGGTTCGTGGACACGGACGAATTGTGTCACAAAGTTGAAGGATTTGCCGCCAGCGAGGCTGGGGCTGTTGCATCGTAAGTATCTCTCCCCAGTCATCGATTGTGTTTCCTCTGATTTTCTGTTTAAACAGTACAATGTCGATGATGGCAGCTCCCTTAGACATATTCCTTTTACGTTCCCATGCCCTTCCTATCCCATATCTCTTTTCGCCAAGTATCACATTCCTGGTTTATATCTCGCCATTCGCATATCTATACTGCCTTCGCAATGCTACGGGACAAACGACTAAACTACCTAATCTTCCTTACATAGACATACCGTTCGACCAACTTCGATCTCACCTTCCCGAGATTTCAAAAGGCATTACCATGGCCACGCTTTCCGTCATGCCACTAATCAGGTCCCCTCTTTTCACCTCTGTGGAACCACTGCCAGGTATTGCCAATCGCCCGACATTCCAGTTTGGCTCCCAAGGAGCCAATATCAGCCATGTCTTCCCTGGTAGTGGTGCTGCGGCGAAAGTTGGTAATGGGGGTACGCATCACTTACGGATATTGGACTTCACAGACGGTGGAAAACGCCCGGGTATCGTCATGAGCCAGAGTCAGATGAGAGATATAGAACTACTTATCACTCCTCTAGGAGAGCTACATGCAGATCTAGATGACGTCAACATCTTTTCATTTAACGGTAACAGTTGGGTCGACCTACTAGTGAAGTTTCCCGAGTCTTCTCGAGCAATATTAGAGTCTGACACTTTGCCAGTTTGATCACAAAACGACAGCCAAGCATGAACGATATACAGCACTATATGTGAGCTTTTATACGTCCCCTCCAAGTCTCAGCCAACAAAGTTACAGACTTCCCCAGGGGGCATTCATCCACCACTACAGCTCCGGTTGACTCCACCAGACGAATCGGGCTTCATTCTTGAAAGGGTTCCTGTACGTAACATTCAAGAAGTTTGGGGGATTTTAGAAGTGAGATGGCGACCAGATAAATCCGTTTGTCGACGATCTAATGAACATCTATTCCAACAGATTGTACGAGAACAAAGCTGGCTTAATGAAACCCTTCTCGCATGCCAATGGATCCCTGAAACAATGAAAGACCCCGATGCTTTTGAGATGGAGGACTTGGACGTGGCAGACGACGAGCTACGAGCAGTTTTGTCAGGTGATTAGGAAAAACATCACTCATCTTATTATTTTATCCGGTTTCTAACTCATGTGCAGGGACAAATATTCCTCGCAAGATCCCTGTCAATGTCTCGCTCAATCCTCAACCTTCATCCGAGACAGATAACTTGTTTGGACCATCAGAACTTGACCCATCAGAACTCAATGCAACACTACGACGGCCAAAGATCGTGATGAGATCACCCGAAAGGCCCCCTATAACAGGGCTTTTTGAAGTCTCTGTATCCTTAGACGAATCTCGGCCACGTGGTATCGCAGTTGAGGTGCAGGGGGCTATGGGTTTGGATATGAATAGCAACACCCTTGAAGAGATTTGCCGGAGAGGAGGGGTATTTGGACTCCCCGGAAGGATATGGGCCAATTCACAGAGATCCTAGGCTCATAACTCTGAACATGTGAGATCTTGAATTGATTTAGGAATCATATGATTCTTAACTCATTGATTGCTTTAGCTAAAGCGATAAGGAGGCTATCACGAGTCGGTGCCTTTCCGCCTTCACCGCGGAAGACGTGAAGTTAAATCCACTTAGCATTCCTTAATTTTTTTTTTTAAAAAAAGTACACGGTGCAATCACCCTACGAGTCTAGATACATCTGTTTTCGACGGAGTCTTACTTCCTCTTGTAGAGCTTGTGATGCCAAAAAGAGGATCTCTCGAGTTAACTAAATCTATCAAGCTCAAGGATGCCGCTCTCACAACGGATGATGGATTATTGGAAGTCGAATGCCTCCTTGCATCGCTGCCTCCTTATCAATCCAAGTCATCTACTTATATGCAATCAATACAGGCAGTCTTAAAGTGTAAAACAGCAAAGGGTATGACAAGAAGTCTCAGCGTCCATTGAATATCTTGTGACAGTTTGGATCATTGGTCAGTACTTAAATTTTATTGCCTGGGTCACACTACCACAGTTCAGGTTTCAATTTGAGATGGGATGCTTGGAGATGCAAGCTTGAATGGAACCTTGAAAGGGGTATCACCGTATCGTGGCCGAATTTCTCCTCAGAAAAGAATGTGCAAAGGTATATTTGGCTCCTCACGATGTGATAACCTGTGCGAGATACTCTAGCCAAGTTAGATATCGCAACACTTGCGCACACAAACTCCGAAGTAAGAGTGGGCTAGTCAAATTTACCATGATCTTGAACAATTCATATGCGTCATGATTGTCGTCATCTGGGTTTACAGGCACTGTCGTGCATGGTGTCGAACGTTATTTCCTCGACAATGGGGGTGGCTTTGAGCTAGCGAGTACAAGAGCCAGAGTATGATAGCGAGGTGTCAACTCTTCGTGTGCATTTTCGCAAATTCACCGCAAGACTTGACATTCATATTTTCTCGAGTTTCACAAGCGCAACCAATAATCGTCCAACACGGATTTGACATTCATGTTGTTAGCTCCGGATGGGACTTCGCCCTCGCCAAATCTGCGCGATCTGGGCGCAACATCTAAAAGCGTGCACGAATACGATGGGTCATTCCGAAATGCTCATGCGACATTTCCACTATTTTGGCTAGCAAAGGAATCTTGTGTGGATGGCTTCCCCTCTACTTTATTACTGGAGTTCGATGCTTCTTCGGCCGATGGAATAGAATCCGATCCAGACTTCCGTCTTTCGGACGCGTCCAATAGAAATCTTTTCCCTGTGCAGACAATGCGTTTTCAGAAGAATGCGGTTGAAACAAGTGACCTTACCTTTTCTAGCCTCTTTCGGCCTGCAGACAGTAGAGACGACATAGAAGCACGGACTTCGGGAACACGTTGGCTAGCATGTTCATGGTACCCGCGGAAGTTTTCAAATATAGTTCCAAATTTATTTTGGTCTTCTGCAGAGGCAGAGGCAGAGGCTTGGATCTGACCGAGCTTGTCGCGCAAAATGATCAGCACATCCCATGCCGCAGTTTTAGAATCTGTCCCTCGTGCTTTGACTGCATTTTGTATATCTTCCATGGCGGACTTTAGAGCAGTACGAGCTTCCTCCTGGTGGGAATCAACAATGTTCCCAACTTGATCAAAGGCCGTATCTACGAGAATACCTGCACCGGGAATCCCAGCGACATAGGCCTTCGCTAGCATGCGAAGTGCAGAGAACAGCTGTGCCGCTGTCTCATTTTGGGTATCGTTTCTTTGTTCCGATCTTCTAGTGAAGTGGCGGACTTTGTCAACAATGTCGCCGATACCCGACCAACGGTATATAGCATATCCTGTTGAGGGGAACGGGATATGTGAGGATGATCTACTAAGGTGCGGACGTGAGCATACCGCCAGCAGCCGTTGCAACCGCGCCTCCGGCGAAGCCTGAAAGAGTCAACAGCCATCTTGAGTTGCTACCACCTGAGGGACCTCCGAACTGAACCGTGATAAACGTTCGGTGTGGCACTCGGACTCGACGGACTATGGATCGGGAGAGGAAGGACATAGTTTGGGTCTAGGAGAATACAAAAGACAACATAGGGAAAATGTCAAGAAGTCCAGGTGAACGTTGCCGACACTGACAACGCTCAACGGCGATTGACATCAAACCCTAACCCAATTAAGATAGAATAGCCCGCGTCGGTGCTACTTGGTCGTCCACTCATCACTGGCACCCCGGGAGCTACAGTGGTCCATACACGACGCGCACGCTCAAAGACGAATGAATAAATGGAATACTGCACAACATGTTTACTGAGCGGGAACCTCGATTTCACCAGCATCAATAGCTTCAATGACATCATGAGGGGGCTTGCCATCCACCGTACAACCGACACTCTGAGCGGTACCCAAAATCTCTTTCACAGTGCCAGACAGTTCCTTCGCTAGCGATTTGTCCCTCATCGTCCGTGCAATATCGAAAATCTCGTCGAGAGCAACATTGCCACTGTGTTTGATGTTCTTTTCCTTTTTACGATCACGAGGAGGTTCTACATTCATTTTAGCAAATCCGTTCCGCTTTAATTCAAAAACTGCGCACCTTTGAGAGCACGAATAACTAGTGATGATGCTGAAGGAACAACAGAGACAGCCGCTTGACGATTTTGGATGGTGAGTTGCACTGTAACCCGTAGACCCTTCCATGCTGATGTGGCCTTTGCAATATCTTCACCGACCTTCTTCGGTGACTTTCAAGGTGTACTTAGGACCATATTCTATGCCGACACGACTGGACACTCACGAGACCAAGCGGACCAATTTTAGGGGCCAAAGCAGATGAAGCACCAACTTCACCACCAGTCGCACGGAGGTATATTATTTTGACCTCATTAGGATCCTAGGATAATCGATGAGCCTTAGAACGTGCAGCCGATGGTGGTACATACGAATTTTGGGGCCATAGTGGGAAACGGGGCTGGTGAACGGCGCGGGTGGACTTAGCAATCAATGAACGGTCGGGGACGATAAGGTTCAGGCTCCGCTGATGAGCTGTACAGAATAAGTGATCTCTCGTTTCGTCTAATTAGTATTTGTTACTGTTAGGCTGGGTCACCTAGTTGCCAATTCATTGGTAGGACCGAACAGCCACAACCATCGCCATATGCAATGGGTCTATGGAATCCCCGAGCCCAACCAAGGTCGAATTGCCGACCTCTTTTGAAGAGGTTTCCATCGATGACCTCGTTGAACTCATAGGTAAACCCTTTCGTTTGGTTCTAGTGGATTACCGCTGAATTTCTCCTTATTTTAGCCGATATGCTACAACGTTTAATGTCCCACAACGACAAAATTCCTCTTCTACCGTGGGTTCACTTTGTGGCTCCCCTCAGATACTCTCACACCAATTGAATTGCACCTCAGTGAAAACTTGTCGAGATTCCACTCTGGCTCTGTCCCCCATATATCCGTGCTTGATTATCTAAAACGGATTGTCCAGTACACCAACGTAGAGGTCCGTGTGATTTCAATCTTTGCATAACAAAACACACAATCTCACATCCCCGGTAGAAAGCATGTCTTCTCCTTACCCTGAATTACATTGATCTGATTAGCACCCGGATGCCAACCTTCATCTTCACGTCGCTCGTCTGTCATCGTTTCCTGATCGCTGCCATCACAGCATCAAGCAAGGGACTCTGCGATGCCTTTTGCACCAATCAACTCTATGCCAAAGTCGGTGGTATCACCGTCACGGAACTCAACTGCCTCGAACAGGAATTTCTGTCTGCCGTGGACTGGCATTTAGTCGTGAGCCAACCCTTTTTTAACATTTTCTCCACTCTTCCAATTCACACTCCATGTTTTTAACATTCATCCGTCGCCATCATGTAATCCACTTCACGTAAAACGAATCGATCCTTACGGTTTCTTGCCAGTGCGCCCGTGATATGCTCAATGAGTACTATATCAACCTCGTAAGAACCAACGGTTCAGGACGCTTTGCCCTTGCAGGGGATACACCGCAGGGTGGATCCGATAGTGACGTGGATCTTGACAGTGTGATGTCTCGGGACTCTTCTCCAGACATTCCCATCCGCCATGTGTCTAGCGAAACGCCAGCTCCAACTATCCAGGCTTCTCCCGAAGGTGTTCCTCGTGCAACGTTGGAGCAGAACATGGCTTTTGCGGCTCTCCGGCAGTCACAGCACCAACTTCAATCGTCACCATATCAACAACTTAATTAAACCCAATTTCTTTTCAGGGAGGGGTGGGGGGGCCGTTATATAACTCTAGTTAACATTCCCAACTACAACATTTGGCATTGACTGCATGACTATTGGACCAGGGTAAAATTAAATATGATACGACTATTTATCTGTATATGACTAAAGCACAAGGGGTTATTGCAAGGATTGTATGACAATTTTGATGAATGGAACAACGATCGCGGATACTGCTTGCATGCAAACATTGGGTTACAAGTCCTTCGAAATATCAAAGAAAACACCTAGCATTCCAGAATTGAAATTAAAACGGTGACGAACAAAAAGATCATCGAGCTGAGTACTCGCATTCAACGACTGTGGTGATGATTTATGTGTGTGTGGTCGTTGAAAAGAGCGAGTTATCGATGATGGAGAGACACCGTAACCAGAATAGCTGAGAAAGAAAGAAACTACTTCGTGTTAACAAAGATGTTGAGGGCAACATCACCAAAACACCGAAGAAAAAACAGGGACCAGACGAGAAGTAATGTCAATTGCGAAAATAAATCAAGGACGACGCAAGGCGGATAACATCTTGGCCAACGCATTGATTTGTCCTTTCTGAACCTTTTTGACGTTCTCGCTTCCATCTTCCCTCCCATTACCGGCCAGATCAGTGGTACTCGTAGAGGCGTCGCGACGCATTTTCTCTGGTGCACGAGAAACGCCCCCGCTAAAGCCAGGCCGCTCGTTGATCGTGTCGAGCTTAGGGTCTTTGGTCTTTCTCGTCCTTTGCTTGCGCTGAGGTGGAGAGCCAAAGATATCACCTACGGGATTAGGAATTTGAGCTCGAGGTAGCTGATCTAGCTCCCAAGGAACACCAGACATAACTGCGGAAGCTTTGTTAATTGTGTCACGACAGCACTTGGAAATGAAATAACTCACTCTTGATGTTCTTGGGCAGTGTTGGATGATTCGAATGGGTAGAAGATGCTGACGACTGCGGGCCCTTACCACCAGTGCGCCACGAAGCGGACGACACACTGGTAGCTGTGGTGGAAATACTCCTATTGCTGGAGTTGCTGTAACGAGTGAAAGCAGAAGTCGAAGTGCCAGCACTGGAAGTAGTGCTCATGGAGCTGCGCCAGTTCCCTGAAGCAACGGAACTGGCGCTGGATGCCACTAGCCGTCCAGAGCGCCCGCTACGGGTACTATTAGGAGAAATTCCACGTTCAGAAGTTTTCTCGCCAAATGCCCACGTGTTGAAGTTGGAACTCGTTGACGGTATGTTCCCCAAAGACCTGTTGGAGGACTTGGATGGCGGAGACCCCCGCCCGTGACGGCCTCTGGCCCAGGCTTGACCGTCATCCGAAGCGTTGGGCACAGCAGTAGAACTGGGACTAGGGGCGTTAAGGCCCATGATAAGGTTTGTCACATTGTTGGCAGTCATGGACATGGGTTGTTGAGAGCCCGAGTCAAGCGATGCGGAAGCGTTGGTATCCTCCATGGACGGAGTGTTACTTGTAGCGTTCGTCGTCGTGATGCCCGAACTTTGTTTGCCAAATGAAAGTTTCCATTTCGAGGGCTTCTTGACAGGAGCGGCTGCGATGGACGAAGATGAGTTGGGAAGGGGAGGAGTGAATGAAGCAGGCGGAGGGGTGCCCTTGTTACCGACGACCAAGTGCGTAGGCATAGCAAACATAGATGGAGGTTCACCAGAACCACGTGTACGAGATGAAGACGTGCCAGAAGTTTTCGTGGTCGACGTCGACTTAGTAGAGGAAACTCGTGAAGCCTTGCTGATTTCCCGAGCGAGAGCTTGCGATGCGATAGTGAGGGTAATCAACGTTTCATCGGTAGTGGTCACTGGTGTAGGCGGACAACCTTTTCTGCGCAATCCGCGTTTCCTACGCTTAGTGGATGTTGTTCGAATTGACGCCGGATCGTCCTCGATGGTTTGAGACAGTATGCTTTCTGATCCTTCTTCCGCCAGATGCTCCATTTCCTGTTGTGTCTCTTCGAATTCCTGATCATAAACGGTGGAAAGCTCAGAACGTTCTTCCCTTTCGTACGCGGGAACGAGAGAAGGGGCACGGGATAACGAACGATTTCCCATCGCAGGAGTACGAGGAATCTTGCCACTGACTGAAGGGTTGCGAGAAATAGGACGGTGCGAGAGGGGAGTCGATGCTGCAATAGGGTAACCTTGGGTGGAGCTGCTAGATACAGACCGATGCATGCCATGGCAGCCGCCGAGGAGCGTAGGAAGGTTCTTGACCCACATTCCAAACTCGCTGGCCGTAACACGAGGAGAATCGTCGCCAGGGTCGTCCAAGATGCAGAAGATTCGGTTGGCAAGAAACTCAGCCACAGGTCGTGTCATGCCTGTGAAGCGCACCATGAAAAAGTTGACAGGATCGCGACGGTATAATTCAAACGAAGAGCAAGCTCCCTGGCAAGTGTCTGTCCAAGGGTTGAAATGATACAACCTTGATGATGGTTAACTTATGGATTCGAACTCGGAAGAAAGGAAATCCTCACATATTGATGAGTACGATACCGAGTGACCAGACATCGGCAGCGCGAGGACGATAAGTCGGTGCGACGTTGTTTCTGCACTCTGCAAGGGAATGAGCTCGTATACGACATAGTTTGCAGTGATCGTTCGACACTTACCATAACTCATGTAGGGAGCACTGCCACAGTCCATATCAGATGATTCAATGTCCGTAGTTGATAACCCGAAATCAGTCAGCTTGACTATGACCTTGCGCTCCTGTCGACCATCTGGAAGTGTAACAAAGCCATCCGTAACGATGAAGTTTTCGGGCTTGATATCACGGTGGAAAACCTGCTGAGCGTGGCAAGCCGCCACGGCATCGCATATCTGGGAGAACATAGAGGCAATGAGCCGCAAACGGGTCCGGGAAAGTAATTGAGAGGGGTGCAGGTTAGAAAGTAAACTAGGAGTTGGAGGAGTGCGAGAGACAGAAGCAGCTTCAACCGAATCAGGCTCATGATGATCGCGAGCTTGTTCCAAAAAGTAGAACAAATCCTCTCCAGGGACATATTCCAAAAGCAAAAGCAAGAATGAAGATGTCTCAAGAGTCCTGTGAAGAGTAACTATATTGGGGTGTGAGTGTAGTGACTGGTGAATGGTAACCTGGGAATATGCGTCAGCACTGAAGGCTAAGAAGCAAGGAAATGAAAACAAGTACCTCGGTCAGCTGAGCGTCCAGGGCTTCCTCGTCAAGGTTAGCTTTGGATAGGCACTTGACTGCGTATTCGCGCCCATATATGGTCTCTGCACGACGAATAGGATTGCCATCGAGCTCCATGGGACCAACCATTGACATATGACCATCTTCGGAGGGGAGAGAACGGGAAAGAACCTCCTTGACTAGATAAACGACCGCGTAGCTACCAGAACCAAGACGCCTGACGACCTCGAACTCCGGGGCGGGCCTCGTGAGTTCTGGATCATCATCCACGTCGGGGTGAGAGCTTATCGAAACGAGGCGGATAGGCTCTCCCTGGAGGGAACAACCTTCACCAACGATGTCTCCGGGGGCAAGGACATCCTCGATAGTGGACGACGAGGAGGAAAGGTAAGAGTGAGTGGAGATGTTGGGAGGTCTGGCAGTGGGGATGGGGATTGACGTGGAGAGAGGGCGGGACGAAATGTAAGGACTACGTGGAAGTTTGATAGAATTAGTTGATGGGGATGTATCGGAGGGAGATGAAACATGAGTAGCAGAGATGGCAATGGGAGAAGTAACGGAACGATTGACAAAGCTGTCCTTGTGAAGGCGCTTTGTCAGGGGATTGGGGGGGAAACGTAGCTCGTGAGGGCGAAAGTGGTCATTGTCTTTGTTAGCAGATTTAGGGGACGACGAAAGGGAGAGGGGAGGAAGCTGGAGCGGATACTGCAACATGAGAGCGGGCGGTGGAAAAGTCGTGAGGTGGCTCTACTCGCGAAAAAGATCAGGTTCTCGTATGGATAGACAAGAACGTCCGTTCAGACGAGACCGGCTTTGAGTCTGAGCTGGTGTGGGACGAGATACATGCAGCAGGGCGAGCAAGAGGTCCTGAAGGGACGCGGGAGGTGAGGGAAGGGCGTCCCGTCGACGCCTGGTGGTGATGGGGCCTGTGGCAGAGAAAGCTGGTGGGCGAATCAGCACGGTGGTCGTGTTTCAAGACGGATATGGAATATTTATAATATAGGGGCAGTGGCGAGGAGAAGGAGACTTACCAGAGGCGCGCCTTCAACCAGGCAGACACGGGGGAGGGAGGGAGGAGGGAGGACGTGGGCGCAGAGAAAGACGCTGGGAAGACGGCTGCGGACAGCTATTTGTGACCATGTGCTCACTGGACTTCGACACCATGCGTGTGTCCTGCAGACAAAAATACCGCGCCAGATCAGCAACACCAATCACGATGCAGATGCCATTCGTATGTAATCCTCTCCCCCTCCTCGCTCTGTCCATGTGTCTAGGGACCACACGGCCAACAGGGAGCTCGCAGGGAGGGCGGACGGCGCACCCAAACACTTGCAAATAACCGCTGCCGATCGTGCTCAGATCTCGCATCTCAGATCACCCGGGTACACCTACTCGTCCTAGCTACAGTGTCTACTGCTCGTCTAGCAGCGCCCTCCACCGTCGCTCAAGCTCTTCCCGCTCCTCTACACCCAGCCCTCGCATCGCACACCCCACCACATCACTCCCCTCACTCCCCCGACCCCCCTGCATCAGCCAGCCCGCCCATGACACCGCAGCCGACACCCCGTCCTTCTTCCGCCACTCCTCATAGACCACACCCAAAACCCTTTCTTTTCCTTCCTCCCATCTGTCATTCCCAATCACTTCAAACAATCTTTGCCAGACTCGCCCAGTCGTGAGATATCGCCTTCCTATCAATGCAACTTCTTGCATCCATCTGGCCGTTAGTTGATCTGTCTGATCCGATGTATCTTGTCTGATCGCCTCGGGTACCACCGTGACATAACTGATCACAATCTTTCATGCACTTCACGTAACGACCCGTGTGCGCCATGCGTTTCTTTTAGTAATTCCTATCAGCTTATGAGTTTCCAAACGCTCTCTAGTCTCCACTAGCGTCCTTACCTCGTACATTATCCTTTTGTTGTCCCGAAACAGTTTCGCTTCTTCGAGACCCCACAACCACACCTTTAGTATATCCTCTTCCTTTCCTGAAACAGAGTTGCGAGCCTTTTTCCATGTCCCAGCCAGCGCTCTCTCGTCCTCAGCGCTGCTCACCCCTACTCGCGCGGCATCGAGCCTCGCCAGCCACACTTGGGCCGCTTGGGGTACCTTCTCGGTATACTTTTCTATAAGACGACCAAATTTGGCACCAAGGTTTTTGTCTCCATTAGCAAATATCACAAGCAGCCGTATGTGCGCAGACAACAAGGATGGGGATGTTGTGACTTGTTGTATCACTCCTTTCAGGGATGCGATAAGATATGTTTTCTGTCCCTTCTCATTCAATGTCCTGTTTTCCACGTAATCTCCACACTCACCAAATGTTGATCAATTGCTCTTTGGCACCACTCCTCCACAAAGTCGGCATAAACTTGGCATATCTCCTCTTCTTTACTTAATCTCACATTAGCTAAAAGTTCCTCATTGGCGCGCTGAATTCCATCCACGATTGCCTTGCCCTTCAGTTCGGGGGTGATATGTCGTTCAACTAGTAATCGTGCAGCTTGTGCATCACCAGGAAGATTCAACCGAAGTAGGTCATGCAGATGGTCCAGCAATAGATTCCGAAGTTCGACAGGCGAGGGATATGTCACGACGACTGACTTGAGTTCTTTAAAGAGTCCGATTTGGGGAAGTGCTATCAAAATGGGTTGACGTGAGCATCTTGGCATTGTGCTATTGAAATGAGTGAAACATATACTATACCTTCCACCGCGTTTGTCATAACTGTTTTGACAATAGCACCATTCATGATCTGCCGTTGCGCTTCCGCTCCCTCGTCTCTATTCAACTCGTCGATTTCAGTCGCCGCCGCTATTTCGTTGATGCCGTTAGCGTCAACCATCCCTATATCATGGTCATCTGGCTCAGCGCCATTGGATAAACCCAAACTAATGACATTGCTTGGGTCATACCCTTTTCCCTTGTCCACCTTGCCCTTTGTGTACGAAATGCCTAGAATGTCCCATCTTCGTCTTAGGTTCTCAATAAATCCAAGTTCCATACGGACATATTCGCGCCACATGTCAATACTTTCAGGATTCATTCGAATCCCTCGCTGCAGAAGGGTCCGGGCAGCAGAAGGAGAGAGATTGTCCAGTTCATGAGAAGCCGCAATTATGTAAAGCGCAGCTTTATTAGGATGGAGTTGAAGAGCTCTATGTGATCAGGTTACACAAGAGATTTCTAAAGATAAAAAAAAAACACATCAAAATGCATACCTTGCAGTTATCCTTCCAACAAGCGTCCGAGCACCTTCACGTTTAGCAAGTTGAATGTATTGAACCCACAAGCCTACGTCATTCTTGAATCGTTTGAGTGCCCTCTCGAAGATATTGAATTGCCGTCGAACGAGTGAGTAGTCAGAAACCGTGGGTGGACCTGGTGGCAAATCTATTCGAACAAAAAATCGTTGAGTCTTGAAATTGCCAATATACGAGGCTTGGACAGACCCAATTTAGTAGAACGTTTTCGCCGTAGGTGTTCAAGGTCTGTTTCATAAGCGATATAACGCAGAAAATCTGCTTTTTTCGCGACACGGCGAACGAGTGTGGTCTCAAAACCGGTCCGTTTCTTCAAGATCTGTTTCATCTCTTCCTATGACATGTTATATGCGTCTCCAGCTGTTACAAAGAGAATAAAATGCCCACCTTGGTGAACAATTTTTTTTCGACGAGGTCCTTGAGTTCAAGGACCATCTACCATCTCGAAATCAGATATGCGTTCAAACTTCCATTGGACTATAACACACCTGTTCCTGTTGGAACTGTACGCGTTCCATTTTGAGTTAACGATCCCAAAGGATAGATTAATGAAGTATAAGCGGAATGGGGGAGAGGCCAGGAGAGGGAAAAAAACAAGTCTCAACAAACGCCGACCAAGGTCACTCCGCCCCGCCATGCCTACCAAGGGACATAGAGCTGGTGCTACACAAACTCGCTCGCATTCACGTTCTTCTTCTGGTACCAGGACCGGTGCCAACCTTCAGATAACTCAGAGGGAGGGTGCATCGACCAAATCAGAGAAAAACAAGAAAACTCCCCATACGCAGGAGGTAAGTGTGTTGTTCCGTGCTAGGGAATTTCCCAAGCCAGGATCGGGCGCTTCAACAGTGTGGGCTTGGATTCTGATTTATTGAGTTTTAGGGAGGTAAACCTGGCTTTCCAAGAACCGGCAGTACTCAACGTTTGGCCAATGTGAAGAAAGCCCCATCGGTGTCAGGTGCCGCTCAGCAAAAGTCCAAGGCTAACAAGCCTAATTCAGGATTTACGATAACGCAGAGTGGAGATGGTGAAGAAGATGAAGATGATTGGGTATCCAGCAGCGGTGCTCAAACTCCCAACCAGAATGAGTCGGATTCGGATACTGCATCGGATACAGACACTGTACCTCGGGAGTCTGCTGTTCAACTGCAGCACGCCCAACATGGACATGGACACCAAAGACAACAAACGTGGACCCAGGAACCATTACCGCGCGTGGAGACGGCTCGTCAGGCTGATTTTACTGCAGTCGCGCAAAGTAACGGCGTTGCAAGGCAAAAACCACCTATACAAACCCCCTTCCCTACCACCAATGCAGATCCTCCCGTTGTTTCAGACAGAAGCTCTCAATCTGTGCAACATAAGCGCCCAGCGATGCAACGTCACCGATCGTCCGATTTGTCCACAGAAAGCAACCATACCTTGCCAGAACCTCGCCCAGGAAACCATTCCAAGCGTCTGTCCGTCACGCGGCCACCATCGACCCACTCCATCTCTAGTCGATCGGATAATATGCGACCGCACCCATTGATCAGAGGCCATTCGCAGGGGTTTCTCAATCCAGTTCTTAAACCTTCACCTCTTGCCCCACTCACTGTCATCACTGACCAACCGTCGAGCGCTCCGGACAATGGCTTTTCCACCTCACCTGAGAGCATTAAGACAGCAATAACGTCACCTAGTGGATATTCCACCGATCTCTCTCAAGGGCGTCGAGGATCAGTCTCTTCCATACGTTCAGTCTCTACCCTCCCCGTGCAAGGTGCTGGGTTTTCATCTAGATCCCAAGATCGTATACGTACTTTGTCCACCAAATCCATGAACACTTCTACCACCGCCCTTAGTTCGCTTTCCCATTTGCCCAGTGTCACCCGACCGTCTTCGCCTCAACAGATCTCATTTTTCCCTCCGGTAAATCCCCATCTCAATACTGAAGCTATCCATCCACTGCTCCCTGGGCCTTATCTTAATAGCCACCTGACCGTCTTGGCGCGAAGGATGCCTTTAAGAGAGTCGTATGACCGGGTCATCCAAGCGAAACTTGCGAGTAATCGATAATCTCGTTATGACGATATGTTGCCCCCTTTTTGCTATACGCATGGCCGCGTTTTTACCATACCCGATTGCTTTTTTTTTGTGGACTTTGAACACGGCTCCGAAGCTTGTGCTTTGTATCATGTGTTATATTCTACCTTGACATTCGACCTGTGTCATGTATTGAATTTTTGTCCACTCATAGCTACTCACTTCGACGTTCTGGTCAACCTCTTTGTATCTCTATAACAACAGTATCTCTAGTTTTTATAACTTCACAGTTTGCTTCTCCTGATGTGTGTGTTCGTGTGACGGTCACACAACTACGCATGAGCTGCGTGAATGATTGGAACTGCGCGTCTGCTACACTTCCCCTTATATACCCACCATCCGCGTTGTCTGCCACCCGGGCCTACAATTCACCCAACGCACTTTATTCAATAAAGGAAGATGTGGCTCTCCGATGCGCAAAGTTCGCCATTGCATCTCATATTTTATTTCTCAAACCGACCGCTGACGTGTTCGCGTATTGTTTGCAGAAATTGGTGTCGCCCTAACCACTTTTGGTGGACTTTTCATGCTTCTCGGTGTAATGCTATTCTTTGACGGTGCACTTCTGGCCCTTGGCAATGTTCGTCTCGTCGGCGTATCTCTCACCAACGAAAGAATCTTACCCCAAAATCACTTGAACTATAGATTCTCTTCATTTCGGGTTTAACGTTAATTATTGGTCCCCAAAAGACATTCTACTTTTTTGCAAGGAAGCAAAAGATTCGTGGCACAGCGTGTTTCCTGGGCGGGATAATCCTCGTTTTTATGAAGTGGCCGTTTATTGGGATGATCATAGAGACTTTTGGTTTTCTGAACCTCTTCGGGTATGTCAATTTCGAGCTCCTTCATAAGTTGGACACGTCAGTTTTCTAAACATATCACATGTGGCTCTGTCTTGCCTTATTGCAGCGATTTCTTCCCTGTCATCATTACTTTTCTCAGACAATTGCCATTTATTGGCACGCTATTGTCGCTTCCATACATCCGTGGTGTAAGTGCATTAGTATCATTAAGTCATGAAATTTTTACTACAACTATTCGTTTTATTACAGTTTGTAGATCGAATTGCAGGCTCCCGCCAGTCCGCTGTATAATCTATAGTAGAATGTGAAAGCGACCTGATTCAGTCTAGCTCATGCACTATCTATGTCAGCATCTGCAACAAGCCGGTGGAAGAGGAATGCAAGGGGGGGTAGGACAATGATCAAGCTTTTTCAATCTCATCGCTGCCGGATGTGTCTTTTGCCTTTTCGTCAATATCTTGAGTCTCTCGTTCTGGTGCTCCACCCATCATCGCCCTTCTCTCCTTCAATTCGTCAATATTGCGGAACCTGAATGATTCCTTTATAGTTTGATCTACTACCATGCCGCTGCAGAAACAGGTTAGCTTTGCCATTGGCAGGGTAAATCGGAATAAAAACAAGCTTCTTACATTGCGTAGATTGTCATAGCCAAATAGCCTGCAAGTGGGACCAAGTACGAACGCCGGGTAGAAACCTTATCCGCGAGACTGGCTTGTGCCGGAGGGAACCATGCACCACCACCAACACCCTGGAAAAGAAGTTAAATTAGTCAACAATGTTTTCTGTTATTCGCTGTTGCTGACCATAACAATCAGACCCGACCCCCGTTTAGTGTAAATACCCAAGTTCTTCGTACCCAGAGTAAAGATGCACTAGCCCGTTCGTCAGTCGGTGAACTCAAACATATGAGATACAAAGATACTGACCGGATAACAGATAGACTCGAACCAAAATAGGGCGAATAAGGAGCCAACACCTCCATTTCCCCCAAGCACCCCAGTAAGTATCGTAAATAAGCTACATGCCACCGCATACAAAGACAGTAGCAGTGCAGGATCGATAAAGTGGAGGATGGCTACACCAGCAAACCTAACATGGAGTGGTGACGATTAGAGGCGAATGCTTTTGCTGTGCAATTCTCTCACCTTCCAAACATGAACGTCAATTGACAGAAAGAGTATAGGAAGCTGGCCCTCGATCTATCGATCCCGAGACCTTGCTCGGAGAAGTAGTTCACCGCAAGTGATGCGACACCGACTTGAGCTCCTCTAAGGACACTCCGTTAGCTCTTTGAGTCGGGTTGCACAAAGCCAAACGAACGTACACATAAGCCATCTGTGCAACGAACCCGAATATACACCTATATTGCTTCCAGAACGGCTCCTCGTCGGCGCGGATACCAACTTCATGAATTTCTGCGGCGAGAGCGTCTCCCGTGATTTCCGGCAACTTGCAAAAGCTAAGGAGAGCTATAGGTAAGGATGATCTACACTACAAAGAATTGAAATGCTCACTAAAACATGACATTAAGAAGGACTCCAAGTCCTGCCACTGCAAGATAAACCCTAGCGTAGGTGTGAATAATTTTGTAAAATTTGGATACTTATTCATACCATTGCACAGTGTCCAGTTTCGTGGAGTTTTCCCCGCGAAAAAAATATTTAGAGGCAATCAAAGGGCCAGCAAAAGCTGCAAGACCCTGAAAGCCCTGGCTGAAATTCAACCGCGCTGCAGCGTACTTGGGTGTACCAAGAACTGCGATATAAGAATTTGCAGCCACTTCCAGTGTGGCCAGACCACATCCTATCGAATCCCGGAAAAATTGGCGCAAGAAGAAAACATCCTACTGCTCTACTCACCAATCACAAAAGTGCATCCCACGAATCCGCCGTACTTCGCAAACTTCGCCGATGGCCAGAAGAAAATAGCACCTAGCAGGATTTATAGATTATACTATGTGAAGTTGATGACCGGTATTCTCACCTAGGCTGTATAGGCTAAGGCCTAGATGGATGCCGCTCTGTCAAAGAAAGGAAACGTTTTCCAGTCAAGATGCACTTGGTACTGTTTATTATTAATTACCTTGTACCCATACCGATCCATCTATTTTTTTGCGAGCACCGGATTAGTTGACCCACGAGTGAAGCCGGTAGCAAAATGACGTACGAACACACTTGCGATTGGTGCGAAGACTAGATAAGCACCGAAGTAGGCAAATTGCAGTAGAGTACTCTGCGTTCTACTGATGCCGAAAATATCTTGGAAATGGGCATTGAGAACGTCAAGGAGCTATATTAGGCTCAGCGAGACTGTTCTCTTTTTCGCAATAAACAGATTAACTAACCCCATAAGCAAAACCCCCTGTAACCCTAGTCATTTGCTATCCAAAGAGCAACGAGGCTAATCGACTTACATGTAAAGAATAGTGTCGTTACCAACGTAAAGGCAAATGCCCATCGAGCAGTCGAGAGCTCAGAGCCTGACGTGATTAGATTAGATCGGAGTACTTTGAATAATATTGCTCCAAAGCGCACCTGTGGTTCCCTTTGGTGGAGGCATCTGAAGTGGAAGGAAGAGTCGTTCAAAAGGCACTAGAAGCTCCTTCTTTGCCCTTTTAACTACGCCTTTAAAATATAACCTGGCGTGGGCATCGCGGAGGAAGGAACCACTCAGGCGACTCCACGGTTAATATCAGGCAACTCGCTTGAGTGTGGAACGTATGAAAGAAGCAACAACCTGTGATCAGTCAGCCGGACCGTCAACCTAAATGTCAAGTAATTATCCCCTCCTGTAACTTCAAGGAACTGACTAACTCACGCAAAATCCGTTTTTCCCGCGTGATAGCCAAGCCTCAGTGCTCAGCTCACCCACGGACCAAAACCCATCTAGTATAAATATTCATTTGCTGGCATGTCCCTGTTCCATCGTTTTTTGCAAGTCAGTCCCCAACCTGCATCGGCAACCACAGACTGACCATTGGAGTACACTGTAGGAGCGATACCGCATCACACGGTCAAAATTCCCGGGAGAGGGCAGGAGAAAATGGCGGATGCGAGTGATGGAAGAGTTATGGCTAGCGCCCGATGCTCAAGCGGAGATCACATCTACTGCTTCAATTTCCCCAGATTCCCCACAAACCGTCAGTATGATTCCAGGTGCTGCCTTCCCTCCTTGCCCTCGCCTCATATTGTCCTAGGTAACCCACGAGAGGGATACAGACGCTTTGGACCACCTCACTGACGGCGAAGAGGTCGGATTACTTGTCCGCACTGATTTCACGGACCAAATCGCCTGGGAAGAATTTCTTCGGCAATTAGGACAATCGGAAAGGGCTTTACTTGACTCTCTAAAGTCTACCACACGCGACGATACAACGACCAGCACCGACGTGGGGATGGAAGAGGATGCATCCGAATCGGATTCAGATCCTGATTCTGCGCCAGAGCATATCATCAAGGTTCTCTCATGTACGGGCGACTCGCTCTTTGAGGACATATCCAACCTTACGGCACTCCGTCTATTGAATGATGTTGACCTAAGGCTTGCACCCCCTGTACCAACCGGTGTCACTCGCATTCAACGTGGCAATCGACTGATAGACAGTAATGGTTTGCAGGAGGTATACAGGGGAAAGACTATATGGATATATGACAAAAAATCAAATCTAGATGCGAGCGTTCGTCTAGTCGGTCCGCAAGGTGATATATACGGAACTGCAACGTAAGTTTTCTAATTCTTTTCATTGAACGCAACGCCCTCATCATCAACCTAATCAGTGGCGATAGTTGGCGAGCGCGAGCACAACATGTTGCCGAGTTACAATTCAGCATGTCATATGACAACGTGAGAATCAATTTCGGTGGGTTGGATAGATGGGATCAATCGGAAAGGGCAAGAAATATGAATGAAGCTGAAAACCAGTGTTTCTTCGCTCCGTCTCAATGAACTTCAGCGTATGGCAGAGAGTTTTTCTTTTTTTTCTTGTGGCAAGGATGAAAATATGGGGTCGAAATACTACAATGCGTCCCTTCCGAACTCTGGCCTGTGATAACGACCTTTTTATGAGGTGACAATCCAGACACGAACAGCATTATCGGTATAACCAGTGAACAAGGTCTGACCATCGGCTGACCAGGCGATCGACACACATTCCGGTTGTCGGGCATCCTCACCGACATCTGTGTACGTGGGCTTGAGCTCATCAACGATCGATCTGCGCGAGAGTCAGAGAAGGATTGTGTAGAGTGATCGTTATGCTTACTTGCTCTCAAGGTCGAAGATCTTCACACAACTTGCTGTTGCGGCACACAACCAGTAGCGGTTGGGCGAGAATACAAGGGCATTGACAACATCGCCAGCCTCGAGCGAGTACAGATGCTTGCCCTCGTTGAGATCCCAGAGCATAGTGATACCATCCTTGCCTCCGGACGCGGCGAGAGAGCCATCAGGAGATACAGACACGGTGTTAATGTACCCTGTGTGACCGTAGTGGTTGGTCTTCAGCTTGAATTTTGATAATTCCCAAACCTGGAAGAAATATATTCAGCGTTTCGTCTTTGATGTGTGACAAGTTGAACGCAAGAAAATCCATAGCCAATTGTTTCAAGGGTAACTCCGAAGATGAATAAGAGGATACAAGATACACGTACCTTGACAACTTTATCCCAACCGGCAGAGACGATGACAGGGTTGGCAACGTTGGGACTAAAGCGGACGCACGAAACCCTAAAAAATTACTCTTAACATACCAATTATATCGTAGAATGTTCTCGGGTGCCTACCACTCAGAGTGACCATCTTCCTTGATGTCAAATTTGCATTCACCCAACGTGTTCCAGAGTTTTATTGTCCGGTCGCGCGAACCAGAAACGATTTGCCTATTATCAGCGCTAAAGCTGACGGAAAGAACGTCGGAAGAATGGCCAACGAAACGGCGCGTTGTAACTCCAGTATTGAGATCCCACAGGCGGAGAGTATGGTCCCAGGACGAGGACAAAGCAAATTGACCGTCCGAGGAGATGACGACATCGGAAACGAAGTGATTGTGTCCATGGAGTATACGCTTGGGATAACCGTACGAGTCGTCTTCGCGAGTCAATTGCCAGACAATGATGGTCTTGTCTGTGACGGAGAGATTAGATGGAATCTGGAAATAGGCCTGGCCAATTCACCTCGCGAGGCAGTCAAAATCATATCAGGATTTTCGGAGGATGTGGCGATAGCGGTGACCCATCCCTTGTGGCCCTCTAGGGAGCCCAGATAGCGCAGAGACTCGGACATGAATGTTTTCGGTGATTTGTGAGAGCTCGACGAGGTGCCAACACCCAATCACGAAATCCATCTCTCCTTCTGTCACACAATCAGCCACCGTGACGCATCCTGTACAGTACTCGGCAACTCCCATTTATAGGCTGGCTGGGCTGCGGCGCCGCTCAGCGACTCGGTCCTCCCCCAGTTTCAAGTCTTACAGGTGAGCTCCATCGTTTCGTTCGCATTTTCATATCCTTTCGAAATGATGCACCAATCTTAATATTTGCTACTTCAGAGGGCCTTCCCTATGAGACTAATTTTTTTCCACCAAGATCTCTGATCAATTCTTTTTGTCCCGTCTTGAAGAATAAACTTACTCACAGAACTGACATTAGGGCCCTTCAACTCGGTTCCTTGCATCGCACATATAAAGTAGTTAGATTTTTTTGTAATTTGCGTGCGTGAATGGACAAACCGCGAGTTTCCGATTATATCCGGGCATCAGCGACAAGGCTTGTGCTTGAATATTTTTATGCCCTTGCATTCGCTTCGCAAAGCTGCGAATATGGAAATAACGAAAGCAAGGATCCCAGTCATCAGTTCGTTTAGCCACTTCTTCGCCAGTGGTCAGTTTCTAAACGCGCTTGCGCGTCAGTTGACACGGACCCGGGCGTCGATGATATAATTGCAATGTTCGTTGAAATGTTATTCGTGAACACCGCGCATAACTCACAATGACGTTGTAGTCTTCTCGCACTCGCTTCTCCAGAACTTGATATCTTGGCTTTCATCATCTCTTATGGCAAGTCCCTCAGGCAATTGATTATTTCCAGCTTACTGACACTCTCCTCAGGTAACACCGATCTCGATGCCTCACAGTGAGAATTTTAATTTCGGGCTGCCCATCGGGCCTTGCAATGCTTATCGGATCATGTGTTGATTCGCAGCCTCAATATACTTAAACTCTATCAAGCCATCGACCGACACCTCCAGAAACACCCGGAGGATGTTATTCGTTTCCCCAATTTCGCTCCTCAGAGGCGAGTAATATTGACAAGAGGCTGCGATCGCCCATGTGAAGGAAAATCACATAATGCCCAATATTTCCACGGAAGGTCAGCTTTACTCTTCTTCAAGTGTTCGGTGCGCTCTAACCAATATTTTATTCCAGGGATGGTCTCGGTAATATCACAGAACGACACCCTGATCTCAATGTTGAAGGTCCAACTACGCAACTACATCCTCAGTTACATATCTCGCCCACTCATGGCGTAGAGGTCGCGTTGGATATTCTCAGATCACATCCACCGCGGAGTGTAACTTACATTATCCTCGGTCCCATGACAAATTTGCTGCATATGATGAGAAAAGATGGTGATATGATACGTGAGCGGATAGGACGCGTCGTGATCATGGGAGGAGCGTTAGATGTCCCAGGAAACACTACACCTGTTGCAGAATGTGAGTTCACGTTACTAAGGCCAACCATTACTTCTGATTTTTATACATTCTGTAGTCAATTTCTATGCTGACCCCTACGCTGTCAAGGAACTGCTATTATCTCCCGACGAGAAACTTCGCCTTCCACTCAATCGAGTCAATTTGTGTACTCTGGACCTTACCACAACCCACGAATTACCTTTCCCTGTCTATCAACGGTCCATCGACTCAGCATTCAAGTCACTTCTTGCCCCGTCAGACGGTATAACCAAATCTCCTCTCGCTCACTTCACAAGCTCTGTTCTGGAAAGCACACGTGAGATCATGTTAAGTTTCGGCAAGGATGCGATGGAGCTTCACGATATTGTTGCCGTGTGGTGTGCGATCGAAAATCCGCCGCTGCCAGATAATCAAGATATCGAAAAAGCTCTTTCACCAGGCTGGCACGCTCTCTGACGTAAATTTGATGTTGAAAGGTGCCTATTCTTCGCGAGCCAGTTCACGCTGATTTATTCTGAGCGATCTTCTCAGGACTGGAGAGCTAACGCGGGGAATGCTAGTGGTAGATCGAAGAGAAGGTGAAACCGCCTATGCTCCAGGTGCTAACCGTGCCGAGATTCAACGCCTACTCGACCAGTCAAACTTCCCTCATAAACAGTGGGAGTCAGTTGCGGTACCTGCTCAAGTTGAGGTCGAGCATGAGCCAAAGATTTTGTCACCTTCTAGCACTCACGAAGGTATCCTTTGTATTACGGGTACACCAGGGCCAAAGGCACTTCTGCAGCTCCTTTTACGCAGAGTTTGGGGAGCGGAAGTCGATGAATAAATTAATCTTGCCTCCCGTTGAGACAAGATTATGTGTTTAGTAGACTGTTGCTTATGTACATCATGACCCTCATCTGGGCGTGCTACAGCTACTATCTTTGGTGACGGGAAAGGATTGTGAAAGAGCTCAATTAAGCGAGTCAGTTAATCAGGCAAGACCGAATGAACCAGTCGTCATGCAATCAAGCACAGTTAGCATAGTATGTAATCGACCAAGAATTCGAGAAATCCGAGTCGACCAGCATGATAACATGTCACGAGGAAGCCAAGCGCACAGCGAAGCACCTGCTCGGGAACTACGCCTTCTTAGGCCTGATAGCGAATTGCCGATGATTTCAAACGAAGATAAACTCGATTCGGCTGTTAAAACCCTCGTTCTCTTATAAGCAGACTCGGCTAGAGCCCGGAGGTCGTGTCTTTGTCATGTTTATGACAGCGTACGGGTATAACGCTTTTATGACAGTGTATCAGTGGGCGGAACGAATCCCAAAAAGTTCGGCTCCAGGCTGTTCGCAAGCTTCGTAGACATCTGTCCGATAGGCAAGCTTCCCGATGTTGAACGTACATGTACGAGTTTTATGCAAAGAAGGCGTAAAAGTGTTCTCCTTATGGCATGCAAATAGCCTAGTGACTGAGTATCTGTTATCGTGGTCTGTGGAATTCTTTTAATTTCACTTTGATAAGCCCCAGTCAAATAGGTGGATCCTGATTATGATACACACAGCCTTATCTCTGGTGATTGTATTGTAGAACCGATATCACTGTGGGTATGACCGTATCTTGCGCCTTTCTCGCCTCGACTCGCCCCGTTTTCTGTAACGTTGCTTGGCATTCTCACCGCCATCTAGTCACTTCTGACACTGCCTTTATGACCTCAATTGCTCTCTCGTCATGACAAGAGGACGCAAGAAGGATATGAGTATCACCCCAACCAGGGCTCTTGTGCAACAACGAGACTATCGCGCCCGTAAGGCAAATTATATTGCCGAGCTCGAGGATCGCGTTCGCAAGGCAGAAGCAGAAAACGCGCAGTTGCGCAAGGACCTGGAGGCAACCAGGGCAGCACTTAGTATTCCCGCCGACCTTTCGAACTCACAGGTAGTACGTATACATTCCCTTTATCTTTGCAATCTCCCCACATCTTAGAAATAAATATGCAGGTGGAAGCATCACGAAATTTGATGCAACACCTCAGTCTCGTTACTGGCAGTTTGAATCGCTTCCAACAAATCGTCTTTCCAGAAACTATGCGGGCTCCAGTCCTTCCGCCCCTCCAGCTACCACTTGCATCCGACCTCCCTTCAACGTCTCGCACATTATCCTTCCCGTCTTCAGCTCCCTTTCCACCCTTTTCACAGCCTACTGCCAGTCGAAGTACATCAGCCACTCCTTTACCATCTATTTCATCCTCATTCGACGAATCCCCTAATCCCCGTGGTCGCAAAAGATTCTATCGAGGAAATTCTCCAGAACCTCCTGTGTTGCGACCTATCGTAAGGAAACCTTCGTCACCTTCGGAGAGCCCGAACATCAGTCCGAGTTCCGAATCTGAGTGTTGTTTTGGCATCTTGGACTGCCGAGGTTTATATGAGGAAGAGGAAGATAACGAGGGCGAGAATCGACAGAAAAGCCGGACGTCGATGACACGATCAACGTCGGAGCATTCGTCTGGCACTTGAAATAACGCAGTCGGCTGTTTGTTTTCTTCGTTCTAGTCCTCGCATTACTTATTCATTGCTACACCATATCTGTCCTTTTTTGACCAGATTTTTCGGGTACTTCATGTCATTGCACAGAACAATTATCGCAGTATCATACGTACTGTTCTTATCTTTCCAAGGATGTAATCTAGTAGGATTATTATAGCAAGAACCCATCACAGGATAAGGTTCAGATCGAGAGGCTAAACTGCCTCCAGCCATAGCCACTTTGTCATACGCTGTCGTCTCTTTGATGATAACGAGTAAAGATAGCGGGAAGAAAACGTGCCTGCTGGGAATGAAAGCCCGTTCAACTAGAGAGTTTGATGCCATTGATAGAGACGGTTGCCTGTAAGGATAGCCTGACATGGGGCCTGCAAAATTTAGTCTTAATGAGGTGAGGTGACTTCGTGCTTTCCACAGTGGCGCTTCGTTGCAGACACCGCGCGCCCTTGCATCAATGACACAGCTAAAAAAGTTCGTTTCCGCAGGCCAACGGAATACCGAATACAGGTATCGCATTTGTGTCGCATCCACGCGAAACAATTCATGGAACGGTTGCGCGTAAAGGCAGAGACCATAGTCATATCGAGTTGGTATAAGAGACGAGCAAAACATTAGTTGTCTTGGATGCATAGAATGTCCATTACACCGCGTCGTCGCGGTGATGCTGGTGTGCCATAGTGAGGAAAGCCTACGGTAGTTGCTGCTCACATAAGGCGACTGTTTGAAGGAATGTATACCTTCAATCACTAAACCATTCTACGCACGGGTACAAAATGAATGATGTAGTCCACTTGATACCCTATTGCGACAGTGGAGGTGATTCCAGATAGATATGATGCATAGGCAGCAGATCAAGGCACTGACGAACAGGAACATCGACGAAGCGAGCTCGAAACTAATTTTCATTAATTACGATCAGCAAGAGGAACAACAGGTGGTTCACGCACACGTATGCGCCACTGACTCGCAAAGCAATGACGAAGAGTGACGAAAGAGTTTACACAGAGTTTGTGTTTACATCTCGGCCAGGACGAAGATTTGTTGCGGTATTTTATTATTTGAGGTTCGATTGTACTTGGATTTGAACAACTGATCCTTGAATGCAACGAATAGAATACAGTATTCAATTAGATACCTAAACAAGTATAATACTTTAGATTAGCAAAAACAATGCGACGAAAACGAGTGCAACAGCAACTAGCAGTACAGGGAAGGGATACCTCTGAGTAGGTCATTCGAGGAGTTCATACGGATGTCGAACAAGTTCGTCATATAATTCCGTCGGTAGGTCCCGGACAAGTGTGACAGCAATACCAATCACAGGCAATGCTTCAAGAGGTGGGAAGGTACGTAGTAAACGCATCGGGCTGTTTGGTAACGAAGAAAACTCGTTGAACAAAGACACGCGACACATTGAAATTCAGCGCACCTAGGTGAAGCCATCACATCCTCTCGCATGAGAAGAAGCTGGGCAATTACACAAAGTACATTCAGGTGAACACCAAAGGCAAGAAGGAAGTCCCAGAGTTGTAAAACTTGATCTAGAGGTGGAGTACATGCACACAGCGTGAGTACAGCTGTATACAAGGGTTAGTTTGATAAAGAACAAAAAAACTCGGAATTAGACGGGAAGTACCCACAAGGAAACGCATATATTTCAGCTGAGAGGTTCTTCGAGCGCAGATGAGCATAAAGCTCCGGATCAACAATCTTGAGACAGCGATCCAACAGCTAGATAAAATTAGGTCGAGAAGCGAGCGGGGAATACATTCTGCCTCACTTTCAGACCACGATGGACACCTTCTAGAGTCGGTTGGACGTATAAAGGGCAACATTCCTCGATGAACTTGGCGAAGCAATAGAAAGCTTCAACTTCCGACGGCATCGTATATAGGAAGGGGGCAGCCAGCACATTCATTCCTTGAACATAAGTGAAACCGAGTTGGGAAGATTCTTGTCGGTCTGTCATGTAGCAGAATTGTGATTAAGTGATAAAAAACCGCGATATCAAAATATGCCTACCATGATTTCTCCATACAAAGGCATCCAGGAGACGGACAAGCATATCTTCACGAACGCGCTCTTTGAACCCCTTGTCGGTTGCTAGCGTCCTGGAAAAAAGTTTGAATGACAATAGAAAAGAAGCAGATGAAGGGATATGGAAGCACCGAAATGTGTCGTTTCGTATTTTCTCGCGAACTTCACAAGGACCTCTCGCAACATAGCAGAGGAACCTGTCTGCAGAGAGATCATTGACTCGGAGTAGTATCTTCCAGATTCTTGGACGTAAGGTAGAATCCTAAAATTCTGAATCAAAGGAGCAGACAGCCAACACTTGACGCATACACACGACGGATGACGGAATTCCATCGACAAGGATCAACCGACGTAGTTTCCTTGTACCATCATCGGGCTCTCCAGTTGCACGAGGTTTTGAGGTAGATTTCGTGTGATTTAATATTCTGTTGAAAGAATGAGCGGTTGTCTCTTGACTAGCCGACATCGTGTTTGCATGGAAGACAGTACAGGGGCAGCGGGTCCTCGCCTGCTGAAACTTGATCATACTCATATGTTTACCTAATGAAAATGATCACGAGCGGCGCGGTCGAGTGCCTGCTGCCATCTCTGTGCCATGAACGTGCCATTCATATCTTCTGGCGCTTTGAGCCGAGCTCACTATGCACTCGTCAGAAACATCGAGGAATCGACTTCCGAAGCAGCTGCAAACAGATCTCTTGAATCTGAAGTCGAAGCTATCCGCCTACAACTCGCACAACCTGGTCTCTCTCTTGTGCGCGTAATCGTGTTACTGGTCTTGGTGTCGCAACTAACCTGCCGTAGAAAAAGATAAAGGAGGCGCTTATTCTGCTTCTATACTGTTCCATGACCGCGACAATTCCGATATTTCCAACAGGGTCTTTTGACTTTGCGTTTCAAAGCGCACTCGGCCTGGCCGAAGCTGGAACTACAGTAGAAGACAAGAGAATAGGTAGGATTTATAACGAACATGACTGCTCAGTATTTCATGTTCATTAGGGTATCTCTATTGCGCGGAGATGATGCCGCTGAATCATGAGATGCGACTGATGTTGGTCAATACTCTGCGCAAGGCGAGTCTTTCCATGTACGACGTACGGGTCAATGTATTTATGACACCTGAATAGGATCTCGAGGACAATAGCGTCTCAAGAATGTGCTTGGCTCTTGACAACATAGTCGTGACTCCTTCCGCCTATATCATCCCCGCCGTCCAAGGTAGACTATATGATTTATTGTCACATAACCAGTCAGTATGTATTGCAATCATCTTCGTAATGCAACAAGTTATTGAAACGATGATATCTAGTCCGTCTGTTCGAAAAAGGGCGTTATATGCTCTTCGGAGTCTCTCCCATTGCGAACCTGAGCTTCTAAGTCAGAATCATTCCAAGATTTTAAAAAGGTTGGACGATCAAGATGAAGGTGTCGTATGTGCCGCATCAAGGGTTGCTGCAACGTCCTTTCATGTGAGTAGGATGATATTCCTCGCACCACCTGCGGTACTCAGAGTCATTCGCAGGTTAATCCTGAGCTGGCTTCAATAACGGAAGACGCACTGAACAATGTCTTTGAAAGCCGTGTGCAGGCTTATACACCAGAAAATCACGGACTGGTCATCGTTTTACTGGGGGTTCTTCATAGCATAGGGTATGCCTGTGTGTTTTTTTAACAAAGCCGATGTGACATTCTCGTCCGTTAGGCTGAGAATCTTAAACCTACCAGTAGCATTCAATCTGCTGGTCTCTTGTTCTTCTGCAGATGATGCCAGTGAGTACGTCAACATGTTGCGGAAAACATATCTGATCGTTACAGTGACCATGCTGGGGCTTTATCGACTTTTCGAAAAATTCGATGCGCCAACTCTGTATTCTGTCGAGGAACAAACACATACTTCCCTCGTTGGGACAATTCGCAACTATCTGACAGCACAGACCCCCAATGAGAAGTATATATTTCTCTCTTGTATTGGATCTGTGGATCCAAACCTTTGGGCCGGAAGGTCGAATGATATGCCTGCCATCCTTGAGGGTTGGGAAGTTGAAAAGATTATGCAACTTCTAGATTCTAACGACGATCTCATTCGAAAGAAGGTGCGAAGAGTTGACACTCGTACGACGACCGAAATCTGACAACGTGAATACGCAGACTCTACGTCTTCTTAGCGGAGTGGACCAGGGTATCGTTAATGAGTATTACATTCGAGCCATCTCGGCTACAACCCGAACTCCTCTACCTTTCAGGGACCTGAATGAAAAAACAAGGCGTCTTTTGGGAATTCTCGAGATTTTATTTGAGAATGGAGAGTTGTATGCAAAGCAAGTTAGGACCCTCCTTGCCCAATTAGAGCCGCACGTGGCTGGAAATGAAATCCTCGACTCAGCGATAGAATGCGTCCTTACACATATAAGATCTCGTAAGAGAACCCGTTCCTGGTTTATTGCCTGCGTCTAACTCTCTTCACTAAGAGGAAGCTTCATTTCGAGTGTCCTGCGCCGCCACTATATTGACAACCTTGTGTGATACAGATGTAGAACTCGGTCCAACGATCATGATAATCGCAGTGGCGCTGGCCACTGAATACTTTCGATCGGTATCTCTAGCGCCTACCGATCTGTTGTTGGGAATTTGCCATAGGCTGAAGGGCAATTTATGTGCGTATGAAGCTGAGTATGATAGATACCATGCACCAGCTCATAACATGGCCAGCTGCTGTCCAAGAGCCATGCATTTTGGCAATGCTGCGTATTGTGGCAGACTCCGAAGGGGTACCGGCTGATGTTAGGAAGACAGTTTCAGAAGTCTCTGAGACAGGAGCCCGACACATCCGCCATGTGAGTGGCGCTGAGAACTTTGGACGAAATGCTAAAAATTATGTAGCGATGCGAACAGTTTTTGGCACTAAGCGAAGATAAGGCTGCCTTGCTGGAAATAATTTCAACCAGTAGATCATCCACCGTAAGGCATGTGCAAATGCGGCCAAACATATCAAGCTGATGCTTTACATTCGTGGTTCATAGCTGCCTGACCTCTTAGAGGCCTTAGAGACCCACCGACGTGCAGAGAATGCCAAGACTGATCGGAGTGCAGAAGAGGCGAAAATCCCTCGATCCTCTGCGCATACCGCACAGATCGTAACAACTCCAGGGACATCTACCAATAAATTGAGATATAAGGCATATGATACCCCACAAGCTGTTCCCAGTTTACGCGCACACCGCACTTCAAATTCTCCGGGCAGTGCGTCAGGATCCCGCTCTGACGTAGGACCAAGTGATTCCCATTCATCCACTTCAACCGTTAGGGACTCACATGTTCGGTTTTTGGCAACAGGGAGCCCACCCTCTGTTAAAGCGTCAAATGAAGGTATAGAGGTAAGAGATTTTTCAAGTACTATGGTCCGCTGTCAGTACCCTGACTAGCCGAAAGCCGAAATCGGCGACAGTGCCCAGCGTAGAAGACTTGGTGGGTTTCACTATGCTTTACATGAGTGTTATCTGCTCAATGCTAACTATAGAATGCACGGGTGGATCTCATTGCGTTTGACTCACCGTCTGTAATGGAGCTGGTAGAAGGTGACGACAGCGAAATTCAAAATGCTCGAATGGGACTTAAGTTTGAGGATGTTTGGAACTCGGTTGAACCTGGCCACTATGATGTAAAGGGCTGGTGCGACGGATCCACAGACGATGTCGTTAAACAATTGCGCGGCTTGCATTACCGGCTTGAAGTCACTCGCACTGACGTGCCACCATTCTTCGGTATAGCTTGCGAGGATGTCAAAAAAAAATCACAGGCTGACCATGCACATAGGTGATCTGAAGATCGTGATAGTGCCACATGGTTCGGATAACGTTGGCCTGTTACGGTTAAGGGACGCCGGTGGAGAGGGTAGTCTTTGGCGGCTGCGCTGCAAAGAGGCATATTTGCGGGACGAGGTGAAGAAGCTATTGACTGGGGAGGAGTGATGTTTTGTAAATATGCAGCCCGCCAGTTGGTTTTGTTTCTTCCAAAGATGAAGTGGCGTACATAGTTCCACATAGTTCCTGACCGGCCGGAACTGATGGTGTACGTCGTGAGAAAAGCGATATCACATAAAAAGTTTGACTGAAAATTGCAGTGCACAGCGGACTCTTGTCTGTACTCCACACTACTCGTCCTTGACGATCCTTCACATACCGTGCATCTTCTTCAATCTATGACAGTTTCTTCAAGGTGCGCCCACACAGTTCTCCTTTGCGCCGTCCCCTCACTCTCCCTCAGACTGACAAAGCAAATCAACGCCATTCTCTTTGGACCATCTGTTGTTTTCTTTGTCCTCTCCGAGAGCGACCGTCCCCCTTAGGATCCTTCGGAATCCAAACCGTACTACGCTATCCCTCTTTCGATGGGATAAGTATTCAATTATCTCGTGAAGTTGTTGGTCCCACCACAGGACTCCCGTAGCAGAACACTAAGACCCGCCCCGCATCTATCCCTCTTCCAAATTATCATAGAAATTACAAAAGCAACTCAAGATGAATGTCCTTAGGTCCCCCTTCTTCCGCCCAGCCAGCCGCCCATCTTCCCCCGCACCAACATCTCTGCCCACCCAACGTGCTGAACCCGTTTCAGTGCACAGCACCGACAGGACTACAGGACCCCTCAATAGACTTGCCTTAAACAATTTCAGGCGCCCTTCCCCTGCTACGACCAAACCCTCCCAGGACTCTCCCACTCCTCTCGTTCGGGATGGCTCATACTTGGAGGTCCTCAGCTTGAAACTTAGCGAAGCTGTGTCACGAGCCCTTGCCCAACCTGCTGGCCCCGCCCTCGCTTACGAAGTTGTTGCCGGAAGACGTCCCCTTCCTCCAGGCAGAGGACATGTGTTGGGGCAACTCATTGCGCTGTACGTTTCCACTCTCATCCGTCTAGTCATTTATCTCACATTCCATTTTCAGGGAATTAAAGACAAATCAGAACAATCCTCACTTATACCGTGCAATTATCCGATCGCTTCATCGCCCACTGTCTGTTCTCCTCACCGATCTATGTGCCCATCTATTGCCGCTGCTGTCCTCTCCTCAATTCCATTCACCTCCTGCATTAAGTTTGCAGGGTCCGAATATCAATCCTACTCAATCTCATGCTCTCGCTTTTATGATGTTTGCACAAGAACTTCTTGAGACATTTGATGAACTAGGTCTCGGATTGGAGGCAGACGCTCGTGGCGACGGTCTAAACCCTATTCGGAAGGGACTGGTTTCGATCATCGACAGGGTAGTCAGCCCGTTGATCGCTAGCATTCGCACCGAGTTGATGCCGGTCATTGAAGCGCTGGAGACTCCCAACAGTATCTCACCCAAGGTGACAACTGGAGTCAAAACAGCAATCATCTACCACCCTTCAATTGTTACCTTACAGTCTGCCATGCCCATTTATGCCAAGGTGCTGACCAAGTGTACGGCTTCCTCCGCGTCTCACACCAATCTCGCCTCGTTTTTAATTTCACTAGTATGGAAGGGACTACTCGCTTTATCCAATCGCCCTTTCATCCATTCGGTTCCTTCATTTCCTGTGCTACCTTCAGTCAAAAGGGCGCGTACACCTCCGACACCTCCTCTTACACCGCCATTGGGGCGATTCACGTTGAAACTTCCTCCATCGCGGCCGCCTTCTCCACCTATTGTTGCCGTGCCAGCTACTGCATCGGCTGATACGCGAGCACTGTTTGACCTCTTGAATATGCTTCCACGCCCCAGTGCAGAAAGGGCAGACACACGTCTGGCCCAGGAAGCTGTTGATGAGGCATTCGAAGCCCTCAATGCGCTATCTACGCTCTTGGATGCGATTCACACGAAGAGCGAGCAAGGTTGCTCTGCAGGCGATATGGCTCTCGAGCTTACTGCTCTCACACAAGACATTCCGTCACTCGTCGCACTTCCCCCCATTCTTTATGCTTATGGTGGCCCCAACTTCGATTCAGTTGCGAAGTTGTTGGGATTATCTGAAAGTGAATATAGGCAAGGATGTCTAAGTGGGATTGGTCGAGCTGAGGAGTGCGCGTCCGTTATCATTCACCACGTTATGGACGTTATGAGAGCGCACGATGACGCGAATGGGATTACTTATAAATGGCTCCAGTTGGAAGCTACCAATACAGACTAGTTGTCTGTTCAAGTGAAGGTTATACATTGTTTTTATTTCTATATCTTTTAGTTTCGAAATCGGTGTTTACGAAGGCGTGATTGCTACAGCGAACTTTTTATTATTTCTTTTTTCTATTCCCGCCTGACCCTTTTCAGCTCCCTCTATAGTTTTGTAGGTAGCGTGCCAATTTGTTGCTGGCGCGAACGTCTAATATTGTCTTATTACCTTTCTATCCGTCAATAGAGGATGTTTACAAACATCAAGTAGTTGCTGAAACTCGATGGTCAACGGTCAATGTTCTTACTGATCAAATCGCATACAATTTATATCTAAGTTGTATTTAAAATCAATCGTCGCCACTCTGTCTTGTGCCCGAGCCCTCTCCCAGGCCTCTCCAGTGCTATTCCTTTTTGGCTCCAATTTCGAGTCGTGTTTTATACGAACCCGTCGTTGCACCAGTAATAATGCGCAGAGAACTCCAGATTTCATGTTACACCAATCACGAAAATGATAAAATATTCTGGAATATGAGCATGAACATTGGACAGTAGCCCCTGCTCAACATGCTGGAACTAAAAATCTGTTTCGGTGTCATCATCACCAAGCCATGCTTCCTACAAGTTTCATTGTTCATTCCCATTTTAGCATACTTTTTTCGACGTGACACATACCTTGGGTGCGTTTCTCTAGCCTTGTCTTCTCCATCAATGACGAGGCATGCCGGTTGAGTAGATCGACGTATGGTTTCAAGGAAGTCTTTTCCCAGTCTGCCGTTCAATTGATAGTAAGTATTCTCTGGGTCGCCTGATATGATTTCACTGACCGGAGTGATGATGTTCATTACCACTTTCCTCGCTGTTTGTCGCTGGGGTGATGGAATCGAGCTCGCGAAGTAACTGTGCTACAGTCGGAACGGCTTCAGGATCGAATTCCTCAACTTTCTCCGGGTCGACAGGTACACAAACGCGGCCGGTTTTAGGATGTACGCAGAAAGGTGCTTTGAGTAAATGATTTCGATGTTTGGAGACCTCAGCGTCAAGGCGCGGATAAGTGTAATACAAGATGATGTCTTCCATGGCTGCCTATGGGAGTTGACGGATATATAAGTGATGCACATATGCTATTTCCTCTACCTACCTGCAGGGTGTCTGAAGACTTGGAGCTTCGCACAGTTTTTAGAAGCTCCACCCATTTAGCTTCGGAAGTAGAGCAGGCACTATTGATCCAATTAGTCTTGACTTTCTCTACGATTTCCTGGTCTGGTATGTGTTCAAGTAAAGCTGCAGCTGCCTCATTGCTGGCGAATAAATCCTGATCCCGTAAGATGAGTGTAGTGAAAGTATGTTTAAGATTTTCTAAAACATTCCTGCAATTTGTGTGAGTTAGTGCAATGTATGTGCTTAACAGGTTATGACGCACTGGAGTGGTGCTGGGAGAGATTTTGAACTCGTTCGCACACTTAGTCGTTTGTTGGAGTCCTTTCCGCTATTGACAACCGTCATCCACCCAACTATGGCTTTCCGTTCCTGATCTGTTAAGTCCAATGCCTCCTTGTCCGAAATCCACAAATGAATACCACGGCGTCCAGAATAAACCCATAAGAGGTGCTCATAACCAAATTGATCACGTATAGCGGGATCCAGGACACGAACCGCAGCCGTTATAAACGCCCAGCAGCGCTTGCAGATGTCAGCGTCGGAACAACACGTTCGGATTGGATCGTAGTCGGTCATATCGAGATCGAAGACCAGCTCACGCTGAACCGGCTGGAATGCACTAGGCCTTACTGTTTTTCTGTCTCTGGGCTATATGGCACGCAATTAAACAAAGAATGAGACGCAGATATGGTTATCCGCGCACCCGAGCTGAATATACAGGTCCAATCTCAAATCGAGTTGGATTCAGATCGCAGACTTGCTTCTTGAGGTCTTCAGCTGTTGCAAAAGAGTTGTACCGTAGATAGACGTCACCAGCCAATGTAAATGCCCATTCTCTGTGGGTAAACAGACGTGTTGGTGTGTGGTCGTGATTCAACCAGGTGAAGATGGGCCTGAAAGGGTACAATCTTCGGTAGTAAGTTAGCATGACCTCTGATACCTATGATCAGCATATCTTCGCTTCAGAAAGTGAGAAATACCTGGAAGAGAGTGATCATAATCCGCTTCGATGTCCATGGTCGAGATATGTCCTCTGAGGCTCTGACGAACTCAAGGCGCGTGTAGACCTGTGTAGACGCGTGCCGTCACGTCACGTCGTCGCGTCGGTCACTTTCCTTTCCGTTCCTGTGCTTTATCTCTTTTCGTTTCATTTACTCTTTTTTGGGGGCTATTAATCATTATAATTATACTGGAGAAGGTACTAGATTGTGTGCAAGATCTTACGAAGCCCGAGACGCATAACCATGACACATGCAAAGTTACTGTGCCGGCGAGGCTTAGTACAGCGGAGTCGGGCGGGACACTCAAGCTCCACCTCACGTATCCGACTCGCTCAGGCACTCCGAAGTACTCCTGAGATGCGGCCCAGGTATGAAAGTTGAACCCTTACCCGTATCCGTCCTTAAAATACTAGATTGCCTGAAAAGGCAGTCTGTTTTTGCTTCTGCTCTTATTCCAGTCTTGTTCCGTTTACGCCAGCGCTGAACAGGTTCATGAACATTCAGGAGGTCTAGGTACAGTTGGTGAACCGCTCATGAATGCGAATGGTAATCATTTGATGGCCAGGGGAGACTCAGATAAGGGTGGAAATAGGTGGAAATAGGTAAGATGAGTCTCAATATACAATTTCTTATCTTCGCAAGAGAGTTTGCTCTGTCGTCGTCAAACGATGCCATCTCACTGTTATTGTCCTCAACGTCTTTGGCATTTTCGGCGAGTCGTTTAACTCCACCTCATCCTCACAGCTTCAATATGTCTCCGGAATAAATCTCTCTATGAAGATCAAACGGAGCTTCATCCGCATGCGTCGCACCGGTACCGGTATGGATACGAGCACTCCCAAGAATGGCCCCGGATTCATGTAAACAAATCCCATCACAATCGTCTGTCTGAGCATCTTTCTTGCGAAATCGAATGAGAGTTGAAAATCTTTCAAGGGCGCCACTAGTCACTTCAACTCTGTAGTTAGTACTGTAAGTGTTAAGTAGTTGTGTTTAGTTTGTGTGTTCGGATTCGGTCCAGTAGTTACTTCCAATAGGGCTTTTGATTACTTCAAAAAGTCAATGTTGATGTTTAGGCGTTGAAGTATCTCCACAATATCTCCAAGATACTCGTCGCAAACATGTCCTGCCAGAGCAGTCCACTACATGAGCGTGTTTTTCTATCCTGGAACATTTGGTCAAGGTGAGAGGGAGATCACAAACTTTAAGATAGCACGTCCCACGGTTAGTTAACTTGGTTCAACATTCAACGGGTGCCGGTAAGCCCCGGTTCATAATGCTCAGTACATGAATCGCTCATCACTCTTCATACAAATGTGTCTCACGTTCGACCGTATGGGAGAACAGCGTGTATCGAAACCTGATTACATGGGTATGCTCAAAAGTAAAGAGTCGCTGAGCCCGTTTCTCCTTAAGATTTCATTGTTTGACATCTTCTCAGGGGTTCGATTCTGAACGGAATAATCATATTCGCCTTCGACAGAACAGGAATTCCCTCTTGCTTTACAAATTCCGATATACCTGGGTCTGTCCAGGTACCAGGCTTCGACCGAGCATTCGCGTAAGATAACTTCATTTTCACAATATTCTTTATCTTAAACTCTCAACCCTGAAACTTCGACATGTCCTCGCGTGTGGCATCAGTGTATTCTCTTTTCTCCTGCCCAGTCCAGTGTGTGTTTAGATGGGAATCTACCCAGGCATTGTGGAGATGCTTCGAACTCAGAGCCCTCTCATGTGGCATGGATAAGGACACACAGGCTTTCATTTGTTTTATTTTCATTGGGTGGAACTTGGATTTCTGAACCCTGATAAAGGCCAACCCTGATGATTACAACTTGGCCGCGCCAATCTGTGCTAATAGAGGGTTTACAGATAGTCCACAATCTCGAGCCTTTTTGGGGGCATTCTGTATTCCGGTACTCGGTTCCAGCACAATTTTTTGGTGGCCATGATCTGACTCTGACAATTTTCACCTAAATCTTCAAATGGGATATCATTTTGCATAACAATCATTCACAGATCTCATCGGTCTTCGTTCCTGACGGCAACTGTCAAAACCGAACGCCTGCCTTCTTTTCCCAGCGCTGGGACACCCGAGGATACGTTATACTTGAATCTTTCCATGGTCACGACAAAGGCTGTGACCTGCTTTAAGTTTTTCTGGTTGTCATTTCGATCGCCCGTACCACGTCGAAAGCTAAGAATATTGGGAAAACAATCTATATTACCCGAACACGAATCAATCCGGCATAATGTGCTGTGGACCCTGTATGGACCAATTCCACATGGCTGCCGCACCTAAATTGGTCGGGAACCCCGAGATCATTAGGAACATAATCTTTGCTACTGGTTACGGTGCTGATAGATGCGGTCACCGTGGCACGACTGTTTCTCTGACTGATACCCATTTTAACTCTTCTATCCCCGATTCTATTAACCAATCTGAATCGAATACTTTCCTGATTGAAGTTGATACGGCGATGTCTAAGCATACCCATGGGCCGCTCGACCTGGCGAAACCATGATTCAGAAGGACAGTAATAATACATACGGACTTGGGCCCGAAACACTGGTTCCCTGAAGGTGGCATAACTGAATGTTTTAAAAGCTGGGCTGTTCAAACTGGTCGAACACATCTGCCTTGTCTTCTGGTTATTCGAAATGGCTTTCAAAATTCTTCTCAGCCTTATTTTGGCTTTGAACGCCGTCCAATTTATTGCTGGTACGCACTTTACTCATATCCTCATATTATTTGCCGACAAGTCAACGATGTAGCTGTTCCTACCAGGAGGGCCCAATGTGCCGATGGCACCACTGTTTCTAATGAGGCCTGTTGCGTTCTGCTCCCCATTATAGCAGATATCCAGCCGAACTTGTTCGAAAACGAGTGCGGTGAAGAGGTAATGATTTAATTTTTTGATAGAGTTACGATATTCAACAGCATATTTATACTTTAGGTCCATGAAACCTTGCGGGCATCATTTCATGATGCTATCGGATTCTCCAGAGCAGCTGGGTAGGTTCTGACTGTCTGTGGCGGCAGCTAGTATCGCTAAAATGATTTCCAGTGGTGGTGGTGCTGATGGTTCTCTCGTCACTTTCGGCGATGTGGAGACCACATTTGCCGCTAACGCAGGAATCGACGAGATTGTAGAGACATTACGACCTTTTATAAACAGCCACAACATCAGTGCCGGCGATTTGTGAGCCTGGACTCATAATCTGTGTTGCATCCTGTTAACGCTCTTCCTAGCATCCAGTTTGCAACCGTTGTTGGATTGACCAACTGCCCCGGCGCACCTCGCATACCCTTTTTCTTAGGCCGCCCAGACGCTACCGCCGCTTCCCCCGATGGTCTTGTCCCTGAGCCCTTCGGTCAGTCTCTCATCAGCCTTTCCGGTATAATCTACAACCCAAGTTGATAATCAACAGATTCCGTCACGAAAATTCTTGAACGCTTCGATGATGCTGGTTTTACCCCCACTGAAGTTGTTGCATTGCTTGCATCGTGAGTCTCTAGAACAAGATCGAGAAATATGTGTCCAATCCCCCCGTAGTCATACTGTCGCAGCTTCGGACACAATTGAGCCCGGTGTAAGTTTATTTCTTCGTCAGTATGCATTCTCATCTCATGAGCACCTTATTCCAGCTCGAAGGGTAAGACATTCCCTATCAATAAGAAACGTCTCAGTATCCAACGCAACCTCTAGTGTCCCCTTCGACTCGACTCCCGGAGAATTTGACAGGCAGTTCTTTATCGAGACTATGCTTAAAGGCACTTCCTTCCCAGGGTAAGTAGTTCGTTGACATTCGTTACGCATCCTAATTTTGGCAAAGCACTGGGGGGAACCAAGGTGAAGCCTTATCTCCCTTGCCGGGAGAACTTCGTCTCGAATCCGATGGACTTGTACGTATACAGTCTTTTGTTGTCTGAATTTGTGATTGTTAACATTATTTATCATTAGTTGGCTCGAGGTCTGTCTTGCTAACAAAAGGCATCTGATAACATTGAAGGACTAACTTGATCATAGATGAACGAACCGCATGTGACTGGCAACTCTTCGCTAGTAAGAATGTTTGCCAACCAAGAAGAATAGCTCACCTAAAATTCCACGATAGCTGATCAACAAAAAATGGCATCGGCATTTAGCGACGCCATGGTCAAACTGTCTCTCGTCGGGCAAGATAAGAGCCAATTGATTGATTGTTCAGACGTCATTCCGCGAACGATCCCTTTGACAAATGAACCATACTTCCCTGCCGACTTGACCAAAGATGATCTTGAGCAGACCGTGAGTCCAATTGACATTCACAATACGATTTCCACTCTGAGCCTGCTTGTTTTTGATACAGTGCCCGGATGAATTCCCTGATTACCCTTCCAACCCCAGTGTCACTTCGGTCGCGCCAGTGTAAGTTTATGATCAGCTCCAGACGTCTGCTCTTATTCACTCTGCGCAAATATCTAGTCCCACCTCGTAAACCATCCATCGGATTCATCGATGAAGCGAGACGGTTGGTTACCATGACTCACACTTTATTATTACTATGTTTTAGTTCGGAGTTGTGTATTTATATAAACGACCTGTGTGTTGGTTTTATTCCAAGTGTTGCCAGATGCTATAAGTAAAAGGTCGGCTGAGGTCTAGTGTAAGTGGTACGGCTAGCTCAGCCACTCATATATGCCTCATTCGTCATTGCTGAGTATCAATAGCAACGCCTATGCGAGACACATAGTGGCAAAGATATCTCTCTCTGCTTTCTTTCCTGGAAATGTCCGTCGTGGAAGTTTGAACTTTCAAGTATCCCTCCCACGAACTCCCTGGATTCTTTGATCTTTAGCATGTGCTCAGATCCAACAACCCAACTGTCTATTGACAACTTGACCAGCGGTGTAGTACGACTTTCAAATCTATTTGATATCGAGTGGGAATATTTCCCAGCTCCTTTTATTCTTAGGCACATCGGGGGAATTGCATCTGCTTTGCTTATTCGTCCCGAACATACGGAACCCGGAACTTGACTGAGAAGCTTCTCAGATCCCCATCTTCACTGTTACTTCGCCGCTGCAAACTTTGCGAGGGTTCTCACGCCTACGCCGCAACTCTTCTGATGCGCAATCGGACGACCAGCCTGCTCTGTAATGATACAACTAAAAGAATAGATATTTGAAAACGATGTCGCCCCATTGGTTTAGAGCTACGAGTTCTAATGTAGATAATTATAAGCAAGGGTTAGTGAATTAGTTTTTTCCAGGAACCAAACGAGACTCATCATTTGGAGGGCCTTCTCGATTCCTTGTTGGCCTTCGAGTCACCACGGGTGTAACATCATGGTTGACGAACGTTAATATACAGTTGATACTACCGCTCATACTTACTGACCTAAGCCTTTCTTCCCTCGCAAGCAGTACGCCCAACCACTGAGGATCCCTCCAACCCCCAGGTTAAACGACTCCGGGAAGCTCGGGCCCATGACACCTCACTATCGTCTCTTTCTTAATGGGTTGATTACTTATCAGTGTACTATTTAGAGTGTACAGCGGATGTGCTCAAGGGTCGCGTAAGAAATCCCAATTCAGAAAAAAAAGGCTGATGCTAAACACAAAGCGCCGGGACCTTGTTACCTGCTGCATGAGGCTTAAATTTTACCTTACCCCCTTTGACATTCTTAACAATGATTACATCAGATAAATGTGAATTATATTCCTATCTTCTCTAAGGTCATGTCCAGACTTATGGAGTTGGTGTAAGCATGCTACGCTTACAACGACTAACAACTAATTATAGAACACTATAAAGATACGTATCCTTGGCAGTGACGTCTTTCTTCCTTTTCCCTCATCGACATCCTTCATCTTATATTCGATACGTGTCTCATCGTATACCATCATTGTGACTACGTCTTTCCTGAGTGATCCTAAGTCACTATCTAAAGTCCTTGTAGGCTTTCAATTTGATAGTATTAAGCCCAGTTTTTGATTGCGACGGAGAAACTTTCGACGTTGTTGTCACCGTTTCGCACCTTATGTAGGCAGTAACGCGTACAAGACTCATTGATGATATAAATTATCTAGACAAAGTAGTCTTATCTAGACAGTGTAATCTTATTAGACAAGTGTCATTGAACTTTTTGCAGATTGAACATGTACAACAAACGTATAGTAGAACTCATAGAATTTGTCGCCTCACCAACGATGGAAGTGAAAAAGATATAGGAGATAAAGCGTGTCGTAAGGTTAGCTTGTTACGTACTCAGGGATGAGGGGTCTGCATGTCGTCTGCATATCTTCATCCCACGAGGGGAGCACGTTCCTCGTCGCTAAGCGCGATTCTTCCATGGCCGCGATAGACACCCCAGGCAGCCTTGAGCACCCAGAAGAGCGCAAGAATAGCAAAAGCAAGGGCAGACCAATGGATGAACTCTGGTTTGCGCTGCTGAGCGAAGATGGCCCAGAGAGACCAGGCGATGGCAATCGAGGCCGGAAGGTCTCCCTCAGGGGTTGAGAAGGCATAGGTGGCTGCGGTTCCCTCAAGGAAGAACCTGAGAAAGCAATGACTAAGAAGCAATAATAGCCTTCAGGGGACAAACTTACAAGGCAAGGAACACAAAGACCTTGGTCCAAATACCGGCATGATGATGGAATTTGTTAACACCAAATGCCTCGAAGGCAGTGAGGACAACAAGAACCGTTGTCCAGCCGTGGTAAAGAGAGAAAGGAATATGAATGAAGAGCTCATCCGAGATAGACTCGGCGATATGATATTTCTTTACGACGTAATAGATGTGCTGTGAACAGAAATAAGCGTGTGACAGACATGGATGAATATTGGAAATATTCGTACAGTCACTGCAGAGCTGACAAAGAGGGCAAAGATGAATGCTATAAAAACAAAGTAAGAAACAAACTATACGACTCGAGCAAAAAACATACCAATGATATAATGCTTCGAGGCCCAAAGATTCACGTAGATGGCGTTGAGAACAGCTAAGAGAGGGAACCTCCAAGATATGCCATCAATAATGACGCGTTTTCCTTGAGGGAAGAACTGGTAGATGACAGTGCCGAGGAGGAGAAGGTGAATAAGAGACCAGATGAGGAAAGCCCAAGGAGCGGGAGTGATGTAGGTCTCCTTGCCGTGATAGTAGATGCCTTGAGGCGCAGCGACGGTATAGATGTTTGAACCGAGGAAGAGGAGATAGACGATGATGTTGACGATTTTGAGGAGGATCCCGTCTTTCCAAGTGTCTGCCATGACTGCTATAGGAGAGTTAGGAGGAAGGAAAGGAGAGTCGTGGAGGGGGTGCGACTTAAGTAGGTGAGGCAGCTGAGCCAATATGACGTCTGCCTGGATCAGTCACGTGGACTGCCGCAGCTGTTCCTGGAATTGAAATAGGCACGTACATAACCGCCCGGTGGAAGAGATCCTTGTTTTGTATCTTTTAAGGTACATATCGCACAAAGAGACCATCTATTCGATGTAAAACGCAAGGGCAGGTGTAGCCCAGGTGGAGAAACAGCGGTGAACGAGGCCTTGGCCTTTCCATTCAAGCTTTTCGGCTCCGCACCATACCTTTCTAAGAGAAGCGCCCATGGATGATCAAGATAAGTTGCGAGTTGGTTACTCCGTCAGCGCTCTGAGCCCGCACCTCTTCATCCCACATCAATGTCATGCAACAGATGCTCTCAAACGCACAGCACCGTCCAAGCCTTTCTCTTAACATGCTGCGTTTGCAATCACAAATGGCACCATCGTAAGTGACCATTGAATTTAATTCATGACCCCAAAATTCATCGCTGTCAACTATATCTGAACCAATGAAGGTTGTCATATTCCTCCTGTCGCCGATAGCGAGCTCATTCTTCGGATAAGAGCCCATAATATAGGCGATTCGGCAAATGGCTTACAAGCATGGAAATGCAAACGTTGCGTCAGGAGTGGTGCGGGAGCGGGGAGTACCACACCAGTTCCAAATCTACCACCATTACCCCATTCTTCAACTAGTAGTACTCGAGCCCCACCACGCATATTGGATGACGTTGGACAAGGCGGGAAGGACCATGATGACGCTATTATAGTCATCGATGACTCTGATTCGGACTCCTCCTTCCCGCCTGACCGTTCTTCAAGTTCTAAACTTGGTTTGTATGGATCCAAGCGCGCTCTCGCCACTACGCACGCACAATCACCTCCCATTGCGAAGGCCATCAATCCTAATCGTGGACCGTCTAAACCCCCTCCTCTAGTTGTACGAGATACGACCTTGAATCCTTCATCTTCAAGCCATGTTCACTCCATGAAACGTCCACAACCTACATCCTCCTCCAAACAACAGTTAACTGAAGCAACTGATGACGACGAAGTAATCATCATCAGTCCATCTCAACTCCAAAACAAAGAAACCAGACGAAACCAATTTAGACGTGACGCACAGGACAAAGAAAAAAATAAACGGATAGAACATATACAACGCCAACAACACCTACTTAAAATCAAAACCGAGACGAAAGTGGACCTTAAACCATTAAATGCTAGCTCTCAAGAGCCCATCCAGCAACCCCAAACACCTGAAATAACCACCCCAGCAAGACATCTCTCCGTCGAAGTAGAGGCAGAGGAGACCTTCGTAGGTCTGTCAGCCGGGAAAGATCCGGAGAATGTATCTCACCAGGAGGTCAATCTGGCTCCTCAATGGTTCCACGATGATCCCAATGACATATGGTCGCGTGCACTGAAGATCAAGACATCTCCAATTCCTCCTTCAAGTGCTACCAGACGCAAAGTACAGGTTAAAAAACTGAATGAAGCCCAACCTCCAATTTTCAGTTTTCATATCATGCAGACACTTCCAGGATCGTACGTACGCCTCACC
>NW_006267368.1:749491-750417 GCF_000300575.1 Agaricus bisporus var. bisporus H97 | reverse complement strand
GACCGAAATAGATCATTCTTACTTGTCGGGATGCACAATGTTCGGATTTCGGAACTAATAAGATATGCAAATCAAGACAACGGAGTTCGGAAACAAACGAACATGGTTTGCTTCATAGATGACGATTCGAATTTGCACAGCTGGAATAATCTAAGATCGTTTTCATTTACAGTTCCAAATATTTCTACGGTGACCTATCAAGAGCGACAGTATCTTTACAAGCGGCGAGGACAACATATATACCCGCTATGAACGGCTGTGATGAAGTATACAAAGAGACCGATGGAAATCATGTAATGTGTGTTGCGGTCACTGAAAAGCGAGGTAGCGAAAGGAGGGATGATACTAGTAGTCCAACATGAAAGGAATAAAAAAAGGACGGAGGCTGTTAAATTTGGGGGCCAGCCTCCCTTACCTTGGGCTCGACATCCTTCTCATATAGTGCGAAAGCCCTCTGGAACATAGAACCCAATTTCCTAACCTCTTTGTTGAATGCCTCCTTGTCTTTCCAGGCAAGCGATGGGTTCAACAACTCCCGAGGAACACCTTCCAGTGCAGTCGGTATCGAGAGATTGAAAGTGCCAAAGTTCTCGTATTCGCACTTGGCGAGTTCACCCGAGTGCACAGCATCGACGATACGACGTGTGTACTTGAGCGGGCAACGCTTCCCGCTGCCAAACTTGCCTCCAGTCCAGCCGGTGTTGATCAACCAACAGTCGACTTTGTGCTTGGCCATACGTTCGGCCAGCATCTCAGCATAGCGTCCTGGGTGGAGGACGATGAAGGGTGCACTGTAGCAAGTCGAGAAAGTAGGAATGGGCTCTAAAACACCATCTTCGGTACCTGGGGTCTTTGAGGTATAACCAGCCAAGAAATGGTAGCTGGCTTGTTCAGGCGAGAGGCGAGAGACAGGAGGGAGAACGTGG